>NW_021703774.1:88158009-88354200 GCF_005190385.1 Monodon monoceros | reverse complement strand
TTTTTTGCGGTACGCAGGCCTCTCACTGTTGTGGCCTCTCCCGTTGCAGAGCACAGGCTCCAGATGCGCAGGCTCAGCGGCCATGGTTCACAGGCCCAGCCACTCCGCAGCATGTGGGATCTTCCCAGACTGGGGCACGACCCCATGTCCCCTGCATCGGCAGGCGGACTCTCAACCACTGCACCATCAGGGAAGCCCTGAGTTATCTTTTTACTTTCTTGATGGTGTTCCTTGAAGCACAATTCCTTTTTTTCTTTTTTAATTTTTATGCTTTTAATTGATGTCCAATTTGTCTACCTTTTCTTTTGTCAGTTTTGCTTTTAGTATCATTGCTTTTAGAAATCATTGCCGAACCCAAAGTCACAAGATTTACTCTTATTTTTTGTCTAAGATTTTTATAGTTTTTAGATTTAGGTCTGATCCAATTTGGGTTAATTTTTATATGCAGTGTGTGAGGTAGAAGTCCAAATTTCATTCTTTTGCAGTGGATATTGAGTCCCACCATCGTTTGATGAAAAAAACTATTCTTTCTCAATTGAATTTTCCTGGCACCCTTGCCAAAAATCAATTCATCATAAAAGTGAGGGTTTATTTCTGGACTCTCAATTCTATTCTGATCTATATGTCTACTCTTATGCCAGTACTATGTTGTCTTGATTACTGTTGCTTTCTAATAAATTTGAAAGTTAGTCTTTCAGATTTGTTCTTTTTCATGACTTTTTTGTTATTCCTGGTCCCATACACTCCCATATGAACTTTAAGATCAAATTGTGAATTTCTGGAAAAAACAAAGCCAGCTTGGACATTGATAGGAATTATGTTGAATATGGGACGTTGTTATTTTATATATATATATATATATATATATATATATATATAGATGTTTATAACTGTTATGTATTTCTGAAGGATTATCATTATGAAATGATTTTCCTTGTATCTAGTAACAGTTTGTCTGAAAGTCTTTTTTTTTTTTTTTTTTGTATAGTTATATCCACTCCAATTCTGTTTTGCATACTGTTTGCATGGTATTGGTATATATTTTCCCATTCTTTTACTTTCAACCTATTTGTATATTTGAATCTAAAGTGTGGCTTTTGTTAAACATCATAAAATTTGATAATTTTTTAATGAATTCTGCCAAATTTATTTTGATTGGAGTGTTTGCTCTATTTAACTTATATTAAGTACTGTTAGTATAGGATTATAGTCTGCCATTTTCTGTTTTTTTCTATATGTCTTATATCTTTCTTATTCCATTCTTCTATTACTGCTTTATTTTGCATTAAAGAATTAAATCCTAGTATTCAACATTTTCTAGCATTCTATGTTAAATTCCTTCTTGTTTCTTTTACTATTTGAATTATTTTTTATTTTACTAGTTGCCCTGGGGATTGAATTAATTTTTGTTGTGGACTGAATGTCTGTATTCTCCCCACCCCAAACAGTTTCATATGTTCAGGTCCCATTCCTCAACATGATGGTATTTGGAGGTTGTGTTGTTTGGGAGGTAATTAGATTTAGATGAAGTCATGGGGCCCTACCTTATAAGAAGAAGAGAGAACAGAACTTATTCTTTCTGTGCATGCATGAATATGAGGTCATGTAAGCACACAGTGAGGTGGTGGCCATCTACCAGCCAAGAGAAGAGACTTTAGAATGAAACCTATCTTGCCAGCCTCTTAATCTTGGACTTCTCAGCCTTCAGAACTGCAAAAAATAAATTTCTACTGTTTAAGCAACTCAATCTATGGTATTTTGTTATGGCAGCCTGATAAGAATAAGACAACATCTTAATCTAAAACAATCTCATTTGAATTAATACCAATGTAATTTCAGTAGTGTATAAAAACTTGTGTGCAATATAGCTCTGGTCCCTCCACTCTTCTTGTGCTATTATGGTCATATAAATTACATCTTTGTACATTACAAACCCATCAAAATGGTTTACTCATTATATCTCTCTGCAGTTTTTTTTTTGTTTTGTTTTTGTTTTTTTTTTTTTGTGGTACGCGGGCCTCTCACTGTTGTGGCCTCTCCTGTTGCAGAGCACAGGCTCCGGACGCGCAGGCTCAGCGGCCATGGCTCACGGGCCCAGCCGCTCTGCGGCATGTGGGATCCTCCCAGACCGGGCCACGAACCCGTGTCCCCTGCATCGGCAGGCGGACTCTCAACCACTGCACCACCAGGGAAGCCCTGCAGTTGCTTTTTAAATCAGAGAAGGAAAGAAGTTACAAATAAAAATGAATTAACTGTCTTTTATACGTAACGCCATAGTTACCTTTTCTGATACTTTTAATTGTGTGAGTGAGTGTGTGTGTGTGTGTATGTGAGAGAGAGAGAGAGCAGATTTGAGTTACTGTGCAGTGTAATTTCATTTCAACTTGAAAACTCCTTTTAGTATTTCTTGTAGGGCATGTCTACTAGTGACAGTTTATCTCAGCCTTTGTCTGGAAATGTCTTAATTTCCCCTTCATTTTTGAAGATAGTTTTGTGACATATAGAATTCTTATTTGGCATTCCTTTTCTTTCAACACTTGGAATATGTTATCCCACTGAATTCTTTGTCGTGTGTGGCCAGTGAAATGTATGCTCAGTTTGATTAGTAGTCAGGTAATGATTGAGCAGAGATTTCCTTAAATGCCTTTTAACTAGTAAGGCTCCAACCTTTGCTAAGGGTTTTCTGTGTATGTTGGGACACAACTTCAGTACTTTAGCAATTTGCAACTTTGTCTTACCTATAACTTCCTGATTGCACAGGACCTCAAGGTTAGCCATTGGTCAGAGACGGGGCCTTCTCAGTCCTTTCCTGTGTATGCACACACTCCTGGACATGAGAATGTCCTTCTAGATCCTTAGGAATATGTCATAGCTTTTCAAAGCCATTGTGGATAACTCATTTCACAGATTTTTCTTGTAAGTTTTGCCAAGTTTCTTGTTTGTCCAACTGGTATTTCCTCCTTAGGCAGCTGCAATGTTAAACCATTGTTGCTGGGTTTTTTTTTGTTTTTGTTATTTTTAACAAAACCCTGGGGATAGGGCTTTTCTCATTGAGTGGGCTCTGAATCATATGAAATAAAGACAAGCCCTGGTAGTGGGTCTTCTCCAGAGAGCTAATATACAAGTCAAATAACAATTCTCTGAGGAACCTTCTAAGGATCTTCAAACCCATTTGGCATCCTTCAGTTACTCCTAGACTGATTTTCAAAGCTGACTTGGTTGCATGATTAATGATTTTCAAGTCTACCCTGGAGCTGCAGAGAAAAGGATGGGAAAAGGACAAATTAAAATACCACAAAACTCCCTGTTCTTCCCAAGATCATTATTTTCCTTAAGAAAATAATCCTCAGAATGTATCAATCCTTTGTGAATTACTAGGATTCAAAAAAAGTTGATACTGACCATTTTTGGCAGTGTTCTCATTCCTTTTATGGGAGAATAGATCTTTGTATGTCCTTACTGTGCCATTCCAAAAAGTAAAATGGATTTTACTAGAAAGGAAGAAAAATATACCTGAAAGGTAAAATAGGTATTAAAAATTTCAGAATAAAAAAAATTAAATTTATACTGGTAGATGATAAATATGAACACAAAAGTTATCCATAAAGTGGGTTTTTAGAGATCAATTAGTGGTTTTGCAGTGGCAGGAAAAAATTATTTTAAAACTGCATTGGACGGGAAGCTTATTGACAATTGGTGCATTCTAGTAATGTTGCACACTATTTTTATATTTTAATTATTTTTCTCAAAACTCTAAAATATACACCCCCATGTGTATATTTTCACCTATGTGACTATGTATATACTGGGTCAAATATATAAATGAAAATAAAGTGATGTTTCTTCATAGAAAAAGAACACATGCCTTTTAGCTTTAATAAAACTGATCACAGAAGGTGAATTAGTACACCACAGAGGGCCATAATGGTTTTGAGATAGTAATATTGAATAATCAAGTATATCATTTTTCAGAGTTGTTAATTTATTGTCCAATCTATAAGACTGATCCACTCTTTAAAATTTTCTTTTGAAATTTTTACCTGATAAATTTCTGGATGCCTCAGAAGAGATGAATGAATACTTTTCTAAAAGGAATGTTTGAAATTGTACTTGTGCATAAAAGCTTTTTAGTAAGTACTATCTTTAGCCACCATATACACTAGTCATCTTGTGTGACCCTGATCTCCTGCCCTGCCGCTATTCAATTAACCTGTCATCCTATGTTCCAACAAAGGACACAGAGGATTACACATCATAAATGGCTCGCAAGTGAGCTCAGTCAGCTGTGGTAAATACATTATGTGTGCCTCGTACAGAAGGGGAACTCATAAAGATACAATTCTACTATCCCTTTGTGTTTAGGTAAATTTCTCTCAGTAATCCAATTCAACATGCTCTCTCAACTCCCAACAGTCTCTCTTGTCAAAATAAGTGACCATAACAAAAGAATATTAGACTTTGTTATGCTATATTCCAATCACATTTATTCTTGTACTCCAGGGGAGCCTTTAAATGGCTATTAACAAGCTATACCGATTTTTTATTACAGAATGCTTGTTCTCAAATCTTTTTTTTTTAGTTTTTCTTTTTTGGGTACTACTAGCAGGGATCTTACACATAACTTTCTAAATATAAACCATGTCAGTGTCCTTACTCTGCATGCATACGTTTGTCTTTTAATGCTTAGGTAATGTCCTCAGCATTTTGTTTCTTTTTAATTTGAGATTTCTTCTTCATCTTTACATATGTGAAAGGAATGGGTACAAAGGTTAAGTGTGATAGGCACATGAAAGCAGATTCTTTAACTTGCTAATTTAGGGGTACTCAAGATTATCTTCTCATTGAGGAGTCTGCTTGTGTAATATGTTTTAAAAGCTGTCTTTTTGTTTTTAAGTCTAAAGAGCTACTTTCTGCTTCATTGTTTTGCTTATGTAAATATAATTAATTCATTAACTCTTGCCAGAAAGCAATGTGACTGATATTAAGTGATTTTTCTACATGGAATTTCAGAGATCATTTTTTTACTTTCCAATTAAGAGGCAATTTACTGCTAATCATAGAGCCATCTGTGTGAAGCTCAGTGTCCTTCAGTCTGAAAAATGAGGAGTTTGTATCTCATACTAGAAGGAGTAATGCAACCCATCCTTCCCACAGGGAGGAAGTTTTGGAATCTCACAAATCTGGAATTTCAATCCTGAATTAATATTTATTATCTATAAGACCTTTACCGAATTATTTTACCTTTCTGAGCCTCAATTTCCTCATCTGAAATACAGGGTTGATGGTATTATTTATTTTATGGGTTCCTTGTGAGGATAAGATGAGATAACATTTTAAATTCCAAGAGCCTGGGAAAGTATAGAGTGGGTAACAGATACATGGTTAAAATTTTTTTTACTATATATATATTTCCACTTCTTAAGACTCTCCTCTCTCTCTTTCTTGCTCTCCTTCTCTTGTACATTTTCTGTCTTACTATCTCACTCTGACTCACCCATTCACACACACACATGCAATGTAATACAAATAAATAGACTACATTATATTGGGACAAATACATATATCTTCTTTACCTGAAAATAAGGTATTACTTATTCCATTATCATTAGCATTTATAGAAAGCCTATTTTCAAATGAGTGTGCAAAACAAAATCAAGTGACTAATTAGTCACTTTCAGATGCTTTTTGAGAAGGTATTGAATTCTTAGTGATTTTTATTTTGTTTCTTAACCCATTACATTTATTATTTTTTCACGTACTGTCAATTGGAAGATTACTAGGGAATATTAATCTATGAACTAAAAGCACCTACATTTAGTTAACTCTTAAGTAAACCATGAGGAAAACCCACTAAATCAGGACTGGGAGGGACTGATAGTGAAATAAGGGTTTTGTTTCTTTTGTTCTTGCTATCGTTATTGTTTTAATAGTATATATTTCCTGCTGACTATACAACTTTATGTTAGTTTTCATACTGTCACTCAAGAATTCTGAGCTGTCTTTGACAATAGCGCAGAAGAAAATTTATTTGAATCACTATTTTTATACCTTCATTAGACTGAAACTATCAAGGACACAGAGTAACACACAGTAGATTCTCAGTAAATATTTATTGAAATACTGGTTAAATGAATTAATGAGTTAATGAATGAATTATGGAAAAATACACCTATGACATCAAGTTCCCAATAAAGTGTTCAAAGCAGCTGTGCACCTAGAACAGAAACCTCGTATACTCTTTACTTCCATTCTTTGATTTCCAAAGATCGTTTGAGTCTCTCTTCTTAGCAAGACCTCTGTTACTCATAAGTTGCTTCATATATTAAAGATATATTGCAGTTTAATTAAAAGTTTAAAAATAATACAGGGTAACACAGGATGATTTTGTTCATCTAACAGAAAAATTATTAGAATTTTATTTTTTTAAACCTACAAACTCACAGTTAAGTGCTTCTGAAACTTTAATATCCAGATAAATTACATGGAGATTCTTTAGCATGTAGATTCTGATTTAATAGGCCTTGGATGGGACCTAAAATTCTTCATTTCTAACCAGCTTCCAGATAATGTTAGTTCTGCTAATCTGGGACCACACTTTGAGTAGCAAGTAGCAACTTAGTTTCAGAAATTTTAGTTTAAATGGGGAGGAGGGTCAAGCAAGCCCAAGATTAAGCAGGGAGGAGACACAGTTTTATTTAGATAAAGGCATACTGAACAGGGTGAGGTAAAAAATATCACTGGAATCGGGAGGACTAATGCTCTAAGTGAAGTGGACTATAATGCAGGTGTAACTGTAGCTCTAGAAAACTGGTTATGAGCTGGGGACTCAGAAAAACCAGGAAGCAAGGAAATTTATTGTACTAGGCAGAGAGAGGATGAGCAATTGGTCCTGGAAAATATAGTTCCCATGAGAATCGACCAAATGAAACAATATTGTTATGAATTATTACTCTTTATTATTTGTTTTAACCTGGAGACATCCAAGTCTACATGGATTCATCTCCAACATCAATGTGTGTGTGTGTGTGATTTAATTTTCAGTTTTAAAAAAAACATGTTCAATAATGAACAGTTTTATCTCCCCAATGTCAGAATCTATCTTCAAATATTCCTAAATATTGGCTGTGTTCATTTATTCATCCCTTGAATATTTAATGAAAACCACCACTCATTCCTAAATGTTTTTGTAAACAAAGAATGTTGCCTGCCATTCAAATTCTGTAAGGATTTAGTCATTAATCACTACAGCGACAGACCTATAAGTACTCTCAAAAGGAATTTGGGATGAAGCATTCTATGTTTTGGTCATATGGGCCCCTAGAAAGTGGAAATGCATATCTAAGGAAGAATTTCAATGACCCCAGATTCTTGCATCTTCCCTTACATAGATAAGCACTAAAAATCATTAACTGAGATTTCTGATCCATGTAACTAGCAGCAAACTTTTACCAAGATATATGCTTGACTACATGTATTTTCCAACCAAAAGAATCACATATATATTGGCTCCTGCCCCTTCAATATAGTTCCTGAGAGCAATCTGAGAGGTTGTCTCCCTGGCTATAGTCCTCAGTAAGACACTGAATAAATTCAACTCACAGCTCTTACATTGTGCTTTTTTTTTCTTCCAGTCAACAATCTGATATTTTTAAACTAGACTGTAAGCATCCCTTTGCCAATAATTAGAATTTTTGCTTATTTTTTGTTTCATTTATGTATAGTTTAACCCTTGGAATAGAGTTTAAAAATCCATTCTTTATAAAATGTTCTGGAATTCAAATCAACAATGATTCAAGTATAACTCTTTCATCCTTTATTCAAAATTAATGATTTTATGTTTTTGATCTTTATATGTGCTTCAGAACATATTAAAGTATCAGGAAAATTGCCCTTTTTTTTGCTCTTATCCCTTAGGAAATCCTAGAATTAAAAAAGTAATCATCTGCAGTCATCAGAACCACTTCACTTAATGAAGGCCTTGTTAATTTTATACCTCGTTGTTAGGATGATGTGTCTTATTACCTGGAGTAAATAAAGTTACTATTATTTTTTTACCACTGTGCAGATTGTCTTAAAATACAAAGCTGTGACCATTCTTTTCGTATTTTTTTGTATGAAAATGTCTTTCTAATAATATTAAATACAACAATAACTTGTACTGAATATGAAAAGCTTTGGCTCAAAATTATTGGTTAATATATGTTTCTTTACAGAATTTTACATTTGTAATTATCTTTACCTGTCATTTTTGGCAATTCAAAAATCTCTAAAAAGACTAAGGTAAAACAACTACAACAAATCAAAGATGTAAGAAATTGTTGAGACTGAAAAGCACAATCTGTGTGCTAATCTCAAGGGAAGAATAGTTAGACACCTCAGGTTTAAACAATAAATTTGTTATGGAAGATTTTTGGTGGAAGTACATGTTACCAAAATGTACTGTTTAGGGAGTTCCCAGCACAGCTTACCAACTATTTTCCCAGTAGGAGATTTTACTGCTTTTAAAATGAGAAGATAAAATAGCACTTTGCAGTATATATATTTTTAAACGAAATAAATAAGCAGAATCTAGTTTGTGTACAATAAGGAAGTAATGCAATGATGCCAGAAAATTCACATTAAGGTTTTAAATTCTTCCCTTTTTTTTTCTTTACATTTGCTGATTCCTGCTGGATATAGTAGGTGTGTTTATTACAGGTGGAGTAAAATTAAGATACACTGAATATAGTAAAATAGGTATATCATGCCAGAATACTTAACTCGTAAGCCAAGTAAATATGTACTCCAAGGTAAAATTGAATATCTGCATCAGAAAGTTTATTTTATTCTTCTTGGGAAAATATCCTTTCCAAATATTTTTAGTTTAATAGTCTTTAACACATAACTTTAAAAGATGGATTTTAGTTTTTATCAAACTAACCTTGACACATTTGATGTGTACTAGGTAATCAAAGACTTGCAAAAACAGAGTCAATATGTATATTTTAAAATCAGTAAATTGCAAGCAACTTCCGTTATCACTTATATTTTTCATGCTTGTTTCTTCTAGCATTTTATTTTGTTACTTCTTTTCACTTGGAGAATAAGAGAAAGCCAAGCAATATATCAAGAATTAATACTCATAGAATAAGAGGCAGTAGAGAACCAAAAGATGCAGTTTCCAGAAAGTGGAGGTGCCAGTCAATAAGGTCATAAGCCATAGACTGGGGTATGGAGATTGCTGCAAATACTGTCAGTAGAGTTGTAGGGACTGAAGTTAAACTGCATAGGTTGGGAAGAAATGTGTGGTTTGGAAGCAGAAAAAGCAAGTCTAAAAATCTGTACTTAGAATATCAGAAATATAAGAGATGCTCAAGAACAGTTTGCCAGAGTTTGACAGTAGAGGGAAATGTATATAAAATGAGAGCTTGAAGAGGAAGAAAAGTTGCTTCTAGATTGTTTTAGGAGAGGAGAGACTTAAAGTTTTCTGATGAGCTGCCAACAGATAGGGCAACAAGAAAAATAGAAGGGAGAGAATAATTAATGATTTAAAATACCATTGAGAACAATTTGGACAAAGAGAAAAGATAGAGAAAGTTGGAGACAAAAGCTGGAGAGAATATGAAGCATTTGCACTATGTGTTCATTTGTTTGTGTCTCTTAATGTGAGAGATTGATTGCAAAAATGGCTCCAATTCTCCATCCCTCCCTGTACCCACAGGCTTTAAATATGATTTTACAGCACTTTCCATCAAGAAGGGAGTCTACTTCCCCATCCTTTGAATACTGTTCTTATAACTTCTTTAATTCATAGAATGAAGCTGTTGTGAAAGTGAGTCAGTTCTAACCTTTGTTCTCAAAAGGCCCTGCATATTTCCTCCTTCTCTCTCCTTTGCCTTCACCATGAGGACATGCCCAGAATAGCCTTCTCTTGAATGTCTGCTTAGACTATTAAAACCAGCCCAGGCTAGTCTACTGGAAGATGAGAGATGACATGATGCAGAGACAAGTTGTCCTACCTAAGGTCATTTTAGAGCAGCTGTTCCCTAGGTCACTTGCCAGGTAACCACAAACACATGGGAGGTACCAGCTAAGATGCGCTAACCCTGGCTCAGATCAGCATTCACCCTGTTGATCTATAGAGTAATGAACTAAAATAAATGTTTATTGTAGTATACCACCAAGGGCTTTGAGGTTGGTTGTTACACAGCATTACTGTTGCTGTAGATAACTGATACATCTGCTCAAAACTAATATATCTTTGAAACAGAAACAGTATATTGTTTACAGTTATAGCTCCCGGATCTATCATAGGCTCTGAGATAATCAATGGATCTTAAAAAGTATGTTTCTTATGAATGGATAGATGATGGCTGGATGAATGACTTGATGAATGAAGGAGATATTTAAAAAAAAAGAAATTTTCTGCTGTATATTAAGCAAAGACAAAGTCTGATTTTACAATGCTTTATATGTTAGGATTAGGAGTTAAGATACCTGTATGATCAAAGGGGAATGTTTTCATTACCATTTTTTTTATACAGTATAATTTGATGAAAACATTGATGCTATTTTAAGATACTTAGAGCAGTTTACAAAGAGCTTTCACATTTTATTCAACGTTGATTTCACAGTACATTGGTGTATCAAATAAGTATTTGAATGAATATTTTATAGATGTGGAAAAAAATAGTTTAGGGAGATTAATCACCTAGAGCCAAGTATTCTAATATCATTTAGTCTAATATTCCCACTATATGACAAACAGTGATTATTTTAGGAAAAGTAACTTGGTGAAATGAGAGACATATGAGGATTTTAGTGTGAGACATTGATTAATATTAAAAAGGTAATATGCTAAAGCGACATTCTCCCATAGGAGTAATGTACAGGAAAAAGAGTGAGTACATGGTAGATAATAATCTGTAAATTGTCTTCTTTATTAATTTAAATACATTTGTTGCAAATACCATTCTATTCCTGGCCTTGCATACTATAAATGACTAAGAACAAAGAAACACCTTGCAGTCAAATCTAGTATTTCCAACATGAGGAATAGATAATTAATGAATGTTTGTTATTTAAAAATAAAACTCCTAGAAACATTTTTAGGCATTGATATTTTATATTCCTTTTCCTAAAATTTCGTAATGTTATTAAGATCTTACTGATTTGATTTTTTTTCTATTTTTTGTTTTCTTTCTTTAAAAATCAATACAGTAAGCAAAAGAGAAAAAGTTGATATATGTTAAGTGATATAATAAAAAGACTCGAAGGCATGAACATGACTATGCCTAAAAAATGGTAAAATATTTTAAAAACTGTCTCACAGCAGTGGTTTATTGTAACTTGTTACATGTATTTGATTTCATGTAAAGACCTACAAGGAAACTGACAAGTCACTTTTGCTCACTATGTCACCTCCACCTTCTTTCTATGCCTACCTTATTTTTTGCCACTTATATTCCAAAGGAGCAATGAAAGCTTACTCTTATCTTACATACATTTTCATGAGCGCAAACTGCAAAACCCTCCAGAGGCTCCCGATAGAGAGCAATCAAAAGAATAGTCTCAGATGGGAGAACAATGGTTGGTAAATATTCAGGATACATACCTCCAACTTGCACTTCTAAAATTTTCTTCAGATACCATATCACCCAGATCCCAAGGGGCTTTATCTCTCAGCAACTGCCTCAAAGCTGTGGTCCAAGTGGTTAATGGAACTTTTATATATATATATATTTTATATATATATATATATATTTATAAAATCCATAATATATATGGAGCTTTACTACATTTGGGGGGAGAAAGAACTTAACTACATTTGGGGTGAGACCACGGATAGGAAACACAAAGAGAAACTTCTAAATTAAAGTTTATTTTATTATCTTCATTAAATATCCTCAACCCCAAGATTACTGATCCAACTTCATAGGGTAATTACCTGTAATAAGTGCTATTACATTTGCCCACATTAAAGGCTAGATTACAGAAAATAAATCACATATTTTGTTTAATTTTTAAAGGGCACATTTAAACTTAAAATTATTGTTTTGCCATTTTCCTAAAATTACTATTCCTAAGTAATCATTTAATTCAATCAAACTCCCTGGGTAGAAATAATGGACATGACAAGTCAGGCAAACACTGCGGTTGAGGGCACAGTCCCCCAGACTGCCAAGTCTGCCCAGGACCCCACTGTAAGGAGTTAGGGCCCAAATACAAAGTTAGAGGGAAGGGCCCACACAAGGCCATCCTCAGGTTTGATAATTCACTAGAAAGACAGAACTAACCGAAAGCTATTATAGCTGCTGATTATAGGAAAAGGCTACAGAAAATCAGCCAAGGAAAAGATGCATAGGGCAGAGTCAGAGAACATTCCAAATGTGAACCTTCTATTGTCCTCAGGATGTTTTATTCTCTCACAGTTGATGTTTGACCATCTGCACAGAATACTGCCAATTTGAAAAGCTCATGAGAGCTTTGAGTCCAGAGGTTTTATTAAGGTTGTTAGTTGCACATGTGGTTGCTTGTTCTTTTTATATGCTCAGCATCCACCTTAAGACCATTGGGTATGGTTGGCCTCAACCGGAGTCATCTTGTTAGCATAAAATATCAGGTATGGTCATAGAGGCCCACATGAATAACAAAGACACTCCTATTATTATGGAAATTTCAAGGATCTAGAGATTATCTTCCAGGAGCCAAGGATGAAGAGCATGCCTCTCTTTGGGTGAGGCCAAATTTCTCAGTACACAGAATGTAAGATGAGAGGGCTTAAGGAAACATCCATCTAAAAAAAAATAGAAGTGTTCCACACCCTAACACTAGCACAAGCCTACCAGTGATACTAGTTATTCATTACATATACACACGAAACAATTACATTGCTAGTTCTTGGCATTATAACCTTGTATCATAGTAATATTTTAACAATAAAATAATCATAGGAATTATATACAGAGTAATAGAAAAGCTATTTAAAGTTATAAAAGTGACCCCTAATAAGATAAAAAAGAGACATATCCCTTTCATATCATAAGAGGGAAAGAGATACAAACCATACAGCAAAAACAAAAATCTAAATAAATACATATGTACTTAAAGACACTTATCTAGGAGGATGCTTAAACAAATGTTAGTGGGAGTTCTTTTTCTGAGTGGTGGACTTTTAGTGGATTTTTGCTTTTTCATAATTGTTTCTTGTCCTTCCTGAATTTTCTACAAGCATGAATATTTTTGTAAACAAATTAAATGCATAGATTGTAGTTAGTAGATGATATATATACAGGCCTTCTATGCATATGACTTGTGGATTTGTTTGCAAGAAACTGCAGCCGTCATTCTTTTCTTCCAAGAATTTTCTGTTTCTGCATCATGTGGAAGATTCAAATCTTCTCAGTTAATTTAGGAATAGTAAGTGTTCGACTGCAATCTTAGTCTCTATGATTAATCAAGGATGTCTTGTCTTCTTCCTCATTTACTATGTCATCCCATTGTCCTTTACAGACAGCCTAAAATACCTTGTACTTGATACGTTCAAGGGACACAACAGTAAATAAGATATGCTCCCAATCCACAAGAAATTCAAAGACTAACAGGACAGTTAGTTTTCAGAGGGTATCATATCTCCTTCACAGAAGGTAGTACTAAGTGAGTTCGTGGCCAGGGTCCTGAGCTTCTGAACTCTGAGTCTGAATGTACAGAGCCTCTGATTCCTAAGTGTAGTAGGTAAGCTGAACCTTAAATCTCTCTTTGCCCTGCTTATGGTAGATAATTTGTAGATTTGACATCAGCCTGGCTTAGGGTTCTGATGCCTGGGTGATTTCATTCCACAAACATGTGCATCAGATGATTGGGGAAAGTGAGAACAGAAATACTTAGAAGGCTAGAAATAAAGTTAGTTTGTGTTTGTCTGAAAGCATCTTTATTACAACTATTTTTGAAGGCTGTATTTGCTGTGTATTATAAGTTAGCAGTAAGTATCTTTTGGCCCATAATTTATTCAGTTGTCTTCAGACTTCCATATTCTCTTGTAAAGTCAGCTGTAAGTCTATTTCTATGCCTTTGCAGATAGTGTATCTTTTTTTCTTCCTTTTGGTTACTTTAAAATTTTATCTTCATCTTTGATATTTTGTAGTTTCACAATGATATGCTTAGATAGTTGTCCAGATATGTCCCTTGGGGTTCACTCACCTTACCTTTGAATCTGTGAGTTGATTTGTTTCTTCAGTTTTAGGAAATACTTAGCCTTATCTTTTTAATATTGTTTATGCTCATCATATCTCCCCACTTTGTCTGGGCCTCTTATTTTGTGTTAGCTTTTTAAATTTTGTCCTAAAGTTTTTCTTATATTCTTTTCCTTTCATATTTCCTCCATGTTTCAATTTCTGCATTTCTATTAAAATATATTTTAGTTCACTAATCCTATATTCTTTTATGTCTAATCTGTATTAAAACTTACCCAAACTGTTCTGAAATTCATAGTTTTTTCAGTTCTAGATTGTTTATTTCTGTGAATTTTAATTCTTTGTTACTTTCATCCATTTTATCTATATATTTTTCTATTTTGTGAACATACTAAACTTTTTAGAGTCCTTCTATCCTAACTTAAATAGGTGGCTCACCTGTGGGTGTGCTTTTAGTCTATTTTTTCCTCATGTGACATGCCTGGAACTTTTTATTAAATGATAAACTTTATTAACAAAGAACTGTATTGGCTTTGGATAATATTCTCTTACCCAAATGACAGATCTCCTGTTCTATCTCTGTCTATCTGTGTCTTTCACATACACTCTGCTAGATTTATCTTTCTGAAATGTCATCTTTGTTAGATTGTTTCTCCACTTACAAAACTTGATTGCTCCCTCTTGCCTGCAGAATAAAGTTCAAATGCCCTAGGCTTCAAATCAGTTAAGACATTTTCAGAATAAAACATTAAATAAATCTGATTTTTCTGTCTTAAAATGTGAGGTGTGTATTATTTCACATAACCAAAAGTCATGTGCTGTTTGTCCCAGGGGTAGCTGACTCCAGGAATTGAACAGTATTATCAAACATACATGTTCATGGACTTCCCTGGTGGTGCAGTGGTTGAGAGTCCGTCTGCCGATGCAGGGGACACGGGTTCGTGCCCCAGTCTGGGAAGATCCCATGTGCCGCGGAGCAGCTGGGCCCGTGAGCCATGGCCGCTGAGCCAGCGCATCCAGAGCCTGCGCTCCGCAACAGAAGAGGCCACAACAGTGACAGGCCTGCGTACCAAAAAAAACCCCCAAAAACCCATACATGTTCAATCCATCTACCAAAAGGGTCATTCAAAGTCTGTTGACTTTTTTCATGGCTAGTCCCTCATTGTTATGCATGTATTCCACAATCCAGGAGCAGGTACTAACATGCCTAGTGGGGGAAGTTGATTATTTCTTCTTCTTATCTTTCTTTTATGAGCAAGGAAACATTTCCCAGCAAGCCCACAGAGGCAAAGTGCTAGAGCCCATGGAAGTCAAAATGGGAGTCTGAATGAGATTACCATAATTAAATTAGGCTAATTAGAATATAATCATAAATCACATGGGAGTGGGATAGACTCAATCCCTTAAAATGCAGATTCTGCTAATATGGAAAAAGTGGATAACGGCTTTAGCACATGAACACAACACTCTTTTTCAAAACCAGTTAATAACATCATCTTCAGTGTAGTCTCAAGCAACCATCAACTATCACTGTATCATCATCTCCTCCTCTTCTTCCTCCTCCTATTCACCCTCCTCCTTCTCCTCTTTCTTCTTCTCCTTCTCTTCTGAGAGTGCCTTGCATCTGTTAGAGGAATTGGGGAGGCGGGGGGGTCCATGTCTCTAAGGAGGTTTTGGTTTCTCAGAGAGAGGATATGGAGGAGGGGACAGTATGTACATTAGAAAGCATTTAATGCAACCTATAATATAAATGATCTTATAATATGAGTTATAGAAAATAAAGCCTGATGCTCTATCTATTCTGGTAAACATATATAGTGAATGTGTCTATTTAAAGGGAGTTAATAGGAAGATAGGTTTTGGTATATTAAATTGTGCTATATGAATAAGTGGTTGGAATTCAAACATTTCTAATATTAAGGCATATTTGCACTATAAATACATAGAACTGTAGATATTTCCTAGGAAAATTATTCTTATATTTTACTGAAAAATTAACCATATTTCTGATTCTTCATATATACCAAATTATTTCATTTAAAAATTATAATATATAATGGCTTTAATGTAAAGAAACACATTGTATACATATGGTAGTCCCAGATGCATATATATTAAATATTAAAACAATGCATAGATAATACACATTTAAGGGAAAAGTCACATTTAAAAAAAGAAAACACCATAGAGAATGTTTAACATAGACTGAATCTGAAAACCTTCTTTCTAATCTAGGCACTCCTTATAACAAATAGGTTTGGGAGATTATCTTATAGACTCTTCAGTTTCCTGTAAAATGAGAAGTGTTTTAAAATTTCTATCCATTTCTGATAGTCTAAAATCAATAAAAAAGGAAACAAAATATACAGATGAAGAAATTTAGATACAAAGTATTTCCCCTTTAAAAAAAATACTTTTGGCTGTTTTCCTTCCACCAGTTTCATGGTAAAATATTCACATTTATTTAACTTAGTGTCAGATACTTTTCCTGTAGTCAAAGTCAGTTGCTTAATAAGGTTGCCTTTAATCTCCCTAAAGCTGATTTAGCTTTTTTTTCTTTTTAAAATATATCCTATCTGACAACTTTTATCTCTTATTTTAATGCACATACAGTCAGTAGGCCAGAGATCAGTGCCTTCTTCCTGGCCATTTTTCAGTCCTTATCACCTGTGAGTATCTTTCTGTCTCTTTCTTATCATGCAGTTGCATAGTCTTTAGGGGTTTCAATTCTCTCTTCTTCTCAGAGCAATACTGACTCTAGCATATCAGTGTGACAAGTTACACATTTCTAATGGAACCATATTCTTTTGGTGTTGACCAATAGCATGAGAAAGTTAATTCATTTAAGATTGATTCAATGAATCAAATACTTTTCAAATTATGATGTTTATTTCAACAATAAAGAATGTTAAGTCACCAAAACACATACAATTTTACCAATGTAAAATTGTTTAAAAAAAGACTTTGGTTTTTATTAAGAACGATGATGGTGTATGATTTGAGGATCTCCTTTTCACTCACTGGGTATAAGCTAGCCTGGCACAGTACTTGAATAATTCATGAGAGAAGAATAAAAGATTTATCAACAAAAACAGGGTCAAGTTCCCAATGCAGAGCTTTAAAATATAAGTATATACTAGAACAGAACAGCATCAGAGAAGAAATTATATATTTGAATGCATCCAGTGCAGATCTTTGTTAATAATACAGGAAATTCCCATGCCATCACAAAACCTAGAATATTTCAGAATCACAGATTTTTAAATATTACTCTTGGGGAAAATCCTCTCATGCCTCTGAAATTATTTTCCACTATATCAGTTTTTAAGAACCACTCAAGTATCCTTAACATAGTAAGAGAAGGGTTTTCTCCCAACACAGGCACTCTTACAGCCTCGTGTAGCGTGGCATTTCTAAAGGGAAAATCGCATAAACTTGTCATCTAATACATGTGATGTTATGTTTGATTCATGTATATGTGTGGCTGTAATATATTTATGCTACATATTCTTATATTTGATGAAGCTATAGGTGAATGATGAGGCAAGACCTTGTGGGTGTGATTACATGGCAGACGTACATTTATCAGGAGTGGAGGAAGAACTGTCAGCTAATGCCCCTGCAAACAGCAATCATAACGACCCTGACAGGTTGCTGCCAAGCAGGCAGGGGCATTCCAGAGGTAGCACAACTGCCAAAAGCAAGACAAATGCGTTTAGAATTGGTAATAAATCATATCAGCTGTCACAAACTTCTCCTTAGTGTATTGACTATAATTAAAATAAACTAGTTAGAATTATAATGATGATACACGTAAATGTTGAGCTCACAGATGAGAGGGAAATGGCACTGTGAATTCTAGGGTGATGTTTAACAGTGATAAGGATGAACTGAATTTGGAAACCTCACCTGTTAAGCATGCAGAGAAATGATTATAGATTTTTTTTTTACACAAATATTCTGACCATATCAATTTCCTACTTAAAGGCTTTTTTTTTTTTTTCTTTAAAATTCCCTCTCCTAGGAACTCTCCCTTCCAGGAAGCTATGATAAAATGTTAATTAGTTGGTCACTTTTAATCACATTACCCTAAGTGTACCATAGTGTCACAATACAGATTATTTTAAAATTATTATTAATTTTATTAATGATACTCAACACACATTTACAAGGCATATACCTGATAAAACATTTTAAAAAGGATTATATTTGTTCTTAAAAATCACATGATTTTTATCACCATAATTTTCCTCATACATTTGACAGTTTATTGTTTACAAATGGTAATGATGAAAGGCAACCCCTGCGCCTGAGATTTGCTAAAGTCCCTGAAACAATTTGCTCTTAGTCTTAGCTATAGTATTAGTGTCCTAACAAAAGTGCACGATTCTCTTGGTAGATACTGTGGAGTTTACTAAATGTGAATCTATATTACTGAGAACAGGATATCATCATCAATATTTATTTAGACTCAGATTTCAATGGATACCAAAATAAATAGCAATGCAATATCACTATATATCACTAATTATTTAAAAAATGGATAGTTCCTCCTTGGGAATTTCTTTCATTAACTTGCAACTTATTCGGAATGCCATATACAGAAATATTAAATTTAAAAGAAATTCCACAACCTACCTTACAGAGAACTTTTTTTAAAAAGGGATACTGGATTGAGAGACAGTGAATCAAGTTCTTATTGTAAATAATATCTCATGGGCTATACATAAAAATGTTGAGAATTTTATTCTTAGAATTTTAATATATTGCTGGTACTCTGTCAGCAATGGAAGAATAGCAATTTTAAAGTTGCTTAACTTGTAGTCAGAAGTGATTTCTTAATTTAGTAGGATTGGTAACAGTTATGAAAAATTCATAACTTCAACTGAGCAGTGAACTTTTTTTATTATACCCAAGTGTATATATCAGCATTGAATTAAACTGTGATGTTGCACGGGCACCTATAAATTGCTGAGCTTTTACTCTCTATTTTTTAAAAATAAATCTGATAATAATAATAGCTAATACTCATTGGACAAATATTAAGTGCTAAGGACTGTGTATGAGCTTTATTTATATATATTCTTTTTATCCCTTATAGTAACCCTGTTTATAACATAGATATTACCCCTGATACACTTTGAGTGGTGTGTCTTGCCCAAAATAACAGAGTAGCAGTGGCTGAGGCAGCATGTAGCTCTATGACAGAACAGGCTTTGAAAACAGTCTTTGGTCAGAAAAATAAAAGCAAGAATTATAATAAATTAAGGTTTATAGGATGGTATAGTCTATTATACAATTAATCCCCAAATGTAATCAAGAACAAAGCTACAGTCCTTGAATGATGAAAGCTAGGATTCACAGATGGTTTGAGGTGAAAATAGTCTTTATTAAATACATCAGCAATTGACCTAAGGGCTTCCTTCTAATTAAACACCTGCTCACCTTACTACTATTACATACAAGAGTCTGTGAGGATAAAAACTGTAACAACAGTAGACTTCCTTGAAGTACTTTACTTAAAAAAATAAATTCTTGGAAATGTTTAAGTAAATATAAATTTATAAAGGGCCTCATTCAATTAAGCATGCATATATTAATATTTTTAATGCATAATGCACAGAACTGGTCTATTACAGTAAAACGATAGGTAAATAAAATCTTTGTCTCACATTACCCTCAGTGAAGTGGGAGAGACAAATAAGGAAGTGCAAGATGATTTGATAAACATTGAGATAAGAAGATTTGGCTAGGGAACCGCTGAAGCAAAAAATGTGGCCCAAATTTGGATCTGCCTGTTTCAGTCAGGTTTGAGCAGAGAAGCATAACCACTAGGAGATGATATAAAGCCACAAAGTAAGATGGTCTGGAAGGAAAAATGGATAGGAAATGGGGAAAGCAAGGAAAAACTAGAATCTGCAAGGGTGAGCTGAAATCCACTACAGTGGACAGAAATGTCAGTATGTCAGTGTCTGGTCACCTCCACACTCAAAACACTGATGATAGAGGTGATTTGTATGAAAGATTGATGCCATTTGAGCCTGAATTGCATATGCACCTGACCAAGGTGTCAGTGAGGCTGAAGAAAGAAGACTGGCAAAGCTGGAAAACCTTCAGTCCTGGCTGCTGCCCTGCACCAACAAAGTGAGCCAGCAAAAAAGCAACATGTGTGTGATGTATGTTGTAGGACCCTGGGCCCTGCACCAGCTATCTTCTGTGCAAAAAGGAATGTCCACCTTTTTCTTTTCTGCTTTCTTTTTCTCATACAAAAAAAAAAAAAAGTCTCTGTGGCTCACCAAAATTGGAGATACAGTGGAAGGGAATTCTAGGAAAGGTGGTTCCAGCTTAGCTAATTGGATACCATAAAAATTCATCCCACTGCCTGAATATTCAAGAGATGTTAGATATCAGAGATGGGAAACCTGAATGAGTAAAGAAGGCATTCACAAGTTGAAAAGAGCTCAATCGTATTTGAAAAATGTTTACTATTGTAGTAGAAATGTGCCAGATACTTATATAGCTTTACAAAATACTTCTAATTTTTCTGACTTCTAAACATTTTACTTTTATTTTATGCAGTATAGTTTCATAAAATGTGAAACAGTACAAAGTTTCCTATCCTAGAAACGTTTAGTTTGCAAATATCGAATGCGATGTATGCTTCGATTTTCATGTGTAGACGGATGGTTGAATACTTAAGATGAGGATGGTAAGATGTCAGACATATAGTAGTGGGCACTCAATATTTTTGAATTAAAACACAAATACCATTAAAATGAATGCTTACATTTATGATGTAATTGAAAATAAACTCTTTAAAAACAAACTTTGAAAGCTAACCATGTCAAAATGAGTTTTATAATGAAAAATATAAGAAAAAGGCATTGCTTTTGTTGATATGTATTATTTTTACATATGTAAGTCAGAAAATTGCACATTTACAAATACTATCCTAGTAATAAAAATACAAATAAGAGTAAATTATTCACTACTAAAATGAGATAAAAAGAAGTATAACTAATATGCTAAGAAAGAAGAGAAAATGAAATAAAAATGCTCAATTAAAACCACAAAAGGCAGAAGAAGAGTGGAAGACAAAAATAAGAGCAAAGAATAAGGGTAACAAATAGAAAATTGTAAACAATATGACAGGTACTAATCCAGCTACAACAATAAACACTTTGAATGTTAATGGTCTAAATGCACCAATTAAAAGACAGAGATTGAGACAGTGGATCAAGAAACAAGAACTAACTATATGTTGTCCTCAAGAAACACACTTTAAATATAAAGATACATATAAATTAAAAGTTAGTAGAGAAAGATACCATGCTGAAACTAACCAAAGAAAGCAGGAATAGCTATATTAATTTCAGACAGAGCACACTACTGACCAAAGAATGTTATCAGAGATAAAGAGGGATGAGAATTTGACAAAATTTACATAAGAAGAAATAGACAATTTTATTAGACCTATATCTATTAAAAAAATTGAATCAATAATTAATAATCTACCAAAACAGAAAACACCAGGCCTAGATTGGTTCACTGGTGAAGTCTACCAAACATTTAAGGAAGATTGTACCAATTTTCTACAATCTCTTGCTGAAGACAGAAGCATAGGGAATACTTCCTAACTCATTCTATGAGACCAGTAACTAATACCAAAACCAGATAAAAACATTACAAGAAAAGAAAAATACAGACCAATATCTTTCATGAACATAGATGAAAAAATTCTCAACAAAATAGAAATCAAATCCAACAATGTGTAAAAAGAATTATATATACCATGACAAAGTGGGATTTATTCCAAGTATGGCTAGTTCAACATTTGAAAATCAATTAATATAATTCATCACATCAACAGATCAAAAAATTTAAATAAGAAAAATTACATGATACAGAAAATCATTTGACAAAATTCAAGACCAATTCATGATAAAAACTCCCACTACATTATGAATTGAGGGGAACTTCTTCAACTTGATAAAGAATGTCAACAAAAAATTTATAGCTAACCTCATAATTAGTAGTGATAAACTAAAAGTTTTCTCACTAAGATAAGAATGTCCCCTCTTACCCCTCCTTTTCAACATTGTACTAGAAGTCCTAGCTGATGCATTAAGACAAGAAAAGAAAATTAAAAGTATATAGATTAGGAAGGAAAGAATAAAACACACTTTGTTCACAGATGACATGCTGGACTAAGCAGAAAATTCAAAAGAATCGACCAAAAAAACACCTGGAACAAATACGTGATTATAGCAAGTTTGCAGGTTTCAAGTTTAATACACGAAGGTCCTTTGATTTCCTATCTACCAGTGAACTAAAAGAATTTGAAATTGAAACCACAATACCATTTACATTAGCACCCCCAAAATGAAATACTTAGATATAAATCTAAAAAAATGTATGTACAAGATCTATATGAGAAAAACTACAAAACACAGATGAAAGAAATCAAAGATCCAAATAAATGTAGAGATATTCCATAATAGTTTGTGGATGAGAAGACTCAGTACTGTCAATGTCATTTCTTTCTAACCTTGATCTATGGATTCTTGGAATCCCAATCAAAATTCAGCAACTTATTTATTTATTTATTTATTTTTGCGGTACGGGGGCCTCTCACTGTTGTGGCCTCTCTCGTTGCGGAGCACAGGCTCCGGACGCACAGGCTCAGCAGCCATGGCTCACGGGCCCAGCCACTCTGCAGCATGTGGGATCTTCCCGGACCAGGGCACGAACCCGTGTCCCCTACATCGGCAGGCGGACTCTCAACCACTGCGCCACCAGGGAAGCCCCAGCAACTTATTTTCTAGATATACACAAGCTGATCCTTAACTTATTTGGAGAGGCAAAAGAGCCAAAATAACCAGCATAATATTGAAGGAGTACAAAGTTGGAGGACTGACACTACATGACTTCAAGACATACTATAAAGCTATAGTAATTAAGACAGTTTCATATTGGTGAAATAGACAAATCACTGAACCAGAACAGAGAGTTCAGAAATAGAATCACCTAAATATCGACAACTGATCTTGACAAAGGAGCAAAGACAATACAATGAAACAAAGATAAACTTTTTAACAAATGGTGCTGAAACAACTGGACATATTTATGCAAAAAAAATTAATCTAAACACAGACCTTATATCATTCACAAAAATTAATTCAAAGTGAGTAACAGACCTAACCTAAATGTAAAACCAAAACTATAAAACTCCCAGAAGTTAACACAGGAGAAAATCTAGACAACCTTGAGTTTGTTGATGACTTTAGATAAAAGGCACAATCCATGAAAGAAAGAATTGATAAGCTGGACTTCATTAAAATTATAAACTTCTGCTCCACGAAAGACAGTGTCAAAAGAATGAAAAGAAAAACCCCAAATTAGGAGAAAATATTTGCAAAAGACCTATAAAGGATATTTATCCAAAATAACTATCCTATAATAAAGAACTCTTAAAACTCAGCAATAAGAAAACAATCAACTTGGTTTAAAAATGGGCCACAGACCTCAACACTTTGCCAAAGACAATATACAGCTGATGAATACATATATGAAAAAAGGTGTTCCACATTATATGTCATCAGGGAAATACAAATTAAAACAACAATGAGATACTACCACACACCTATTAGAGAATGGCCAAAATCCAAGAAACTGATGACACCAAATGCTGGTGAGTATATGCAGCAACAGGAACTCTCATACAGTGCTAGCGGGGCTACAATATGGTACAGCAGCTTTGGCAGACCATTTGGCAGTTTCTTACAAAACAAAACGTACTCTTACTATGCAGTCCAGCAATTACACTCCTTTGTATTTACCCCCCAAAAGTTCCAAATTTATATCTACACAAAAGCACACAAATGTTTATAGCAGCTTTATTCATAATTGCCCAAACTTGGAAGCAACCAAGATGTTCTTCAGGAGGTGAATAGATAAATAAGCTGTGGTGCATCCAAGGAATGGAATGTTTTTCAGATCTATCAAGCCGTGAAAAGACACAGAGGGACCCTAGGTGGATATTACTAAGTGAAATAAGCCAATCTGGAAAGTCTATATAGTATATGATTCCACCTATACGACAGTCTGGAAAAGGCAAAACTGTGGACACAGTAAAGAAATCAGTGATTACTAGGAGTTAAGGGAGAGGGAGGGATGAATAGGCAGAGCACAGAGAATTTTTAGGGCAGTGAAACTGTTCTATATGATGCTATAATGGTGGATACATGCCATTATACATTTGTCCAAACCCACAGAAGGTGTAACACCAAGAGTGAAACCTAATGTAAACTATGAACTTTGGATGATATTGATATGTTAATGTTGGTTCATCAGTTTTAACAATTGTACCAGTCTGGTGGGAGAAATTAATAACTGGGGAAACTATGTATGATTAGGGACAGAGTGTATATAGGAAATCTCCATACTTTTCCCTCAATTTTGCTGTGAACCTAAAACAAGTCTAAAAAATATAGTCTATTTAAATAAGTAAACAAATCATTCTTTAGAGAGGGAGTTTTACACATCAGCATCCCAACTTAAATGGTTAGGCATTAAAACAGAGTAAGAGCTTATGCTTAGAATTTGAACTTGCCTGCATTCACACCCTGAGTCTCTACTGTTTATCCTGATACAGTTTACTTAATGTCATTGTCTCAGTTTTTTTCCTGTAATAGGAATGTTGATTATATACAGATCACATGTTTATTTTTTCTTTCACTGGAGTCTAAATAATGTATTTTATTTAAATGAAATCTGTTGAGTACTTCCAAGTACCAAGCACTGTGAAATTCTTTTTAAAAGTTTAAGTATGTAGGCTGCAGAAACTTGAGGAAGGGTAGTTTTGATGCTTCTGTCATCCCTCCACCCACCTCCCTATCATAAGTTTGCCATATAGTGTTTTCCATATAATGTTTTCCATATAATGTTCCCTCAGCTTTATTTTTCTGATGCACACTGATTGCCTTAAATATAACATACCTTGTTTCAGCCTGTTACCTCCATTGACATGAAAATCACATCAGTAATGACATCCAGTCCCAATGGTCACATCATTATATTCTACCTTACTTTCTTCACAGCATTATGACATGTCTTCTATTCTGTTAATTTTCTTCTACAAACTCCCTAGAAGTGGACATTCCTCTAGTTACTGCTGCTAATACACATTTCTTATACAGTTTGCCTTGGAGATTCTCATCTGTACCTTTGTGCTCAATAACCCCTATTTGTAGCTAACTACCAAGTCTATATACTGTGATTTGTATGGAAAACATACATAGATACTATATAGTATAAATATATGCTAACTATATATATACTTAATATTGATAATATATATTAATGTATATATGTATACTAGTAGCTATAATTCTCTATAGCTATATCTATAATCACCTAAAATCTATACCCCTTTCTCTTGAACCAGAGTTCTGCTTTTCCAAATAACTGCTCTTTCTTAAAGTTTACATGTGTAATACTAGATTATCTATAGAGAAGCCTATCCACCACATAAAATCTCACATGTCTTCTCATGTCTGCTATTATCCTAGATTTTATAAGCTTTGCTTAACTGTAGTACCTTCTAAAATGAGCGATTGTATCATATGAATGAGAATAATTTAAACTTTACTGTATATTTGCATAAAGAATAAACTCAGCTCCTTCTTAATTTTCCAAGTATATCTGGAAAGTATCAGTAACTTTGGCAATTCATGCTCAAGACCCATCCTGTCATATTCTCCCACTCTGGCAGTTTCCTGTCTAAGAATCTACTTTAGGGGATTAGAAGGTCTTTTTTCTGCCCACATTGATTTAAGAATTCTGATTTTTATGTCATGGGTTCTCTCTCTCAACTCTGCTTTGAGATTTCAAAGTGGAACCGTGGCTCCTCAGTCCTCACTATAAACAAGTCATTTTAGAATGGGGACAATCTGCCCACCACATTCGATCCCACTTTCTTTTCCATTAGGGACCCAGAGCAGTGATTTTGTGGCTTAAAAAAGTAATTCAGCTTTTATTTGCAAGACTTCTTTCTACACATTTTAGAAGTATGTCAGGGGAGTGTCTGGAAACAAAATCTTAAAATGTACAGTTGATTAAAAATGAAAAACAATGGTAATAAATAGATCAAGGAAAGGACACTATTATAGTGTGAGAGCTGGAACAAGAAGGCAGAGCACCATCTCCTTCAACCTGAACTGGGAATAAATGAGTTGAATGAGACAAATTTTTCTCCATTCTGAGCATGTCTGCTAATGACCACAAAGTATTGCTTTTGGGGTTGCAAATACATTTTAGTGAGTAAGCTAATTTACAAATACAGAATCTGTGAATAATGAGGATCAACTCTATTATGTTGTTCTCCCTGTATTCTAATTCTGGGGTGTTTTATGAGATTGAATATATTTTATGAGTCTCAGGAGAAAGAGAAAAATCAATTTGAAATATATCAAATACTAATCTATCCATTAAATATGTATGTCATTGACACTCTCACTGAGTATAAATTCTTTTTTTTTTTTTATTTTGTGATTTTGTCTGTAAACATTTTTGTTCAAAGTGGTATTTAGAAAATCTCAGATGAATAAATATGATCAAGTGTCTAATTTGGAACAATCGTGATTCTTGTTTTATCATAGCTTGCTTATTTGATGAATATAATTGAAATACTTTGACATTCACAGGATAATGCTATAAATTATGGGTTATTTTTATTCCTTTATAATGTATTATGGAAAATATTTTTCAAACAATCACTATGTTCGAATTTCAGAACTACTAAGAGATGGTAAAAAATGTTCTCCACAATGTCCTAAGCAAAACTGCTGGGAAAGAATGCTCTTAGTATAAAAGTATCAACATCTTTCCAGAACACTACCATCCTGAAGCCAGTTTTCCCTTGGTAAACACATCGTTCTATAGATAGATAGATAGATAGATAGATAGATAGATAGATAGATAGGGAACGTTCTATATATAGAAATAAATATATATATATGTTTATTTATTTTTGGCTGTGTTGGGTCTTTGTCGCTGCGCTCGGTCTTTCTTTAGTTGCGGCGAGTGGAGGCTACTCTTCCTTGTGGTGCGTGGGCTTCTCATTGCGGTGGCTTCTCTTGTTGTGGAGCACGGGCTCTAGGCGTGTGGGCTTCAGTAGTTGTTGTGCACAGGCTTCAGTAGTTGTGACTTGCGGGCTCTAGAGCACAGGCTCAGTAGTTGTGGTGCACGGGTTTAGTTGCTCCGCGGCTTGTGGGATCTTCCCAGACCAGGGCTTGAACCCATGACCCCCTGCATTGGCAGGCGGATTCTTAACCACTGCGTCACCAGGGGAGCTCCGGTAAACACATCTGTAATGCACTGGTAAAATTTCTTACATTAAAATGTACTAAACAGGAAAAAAACATGGAAAATGGGATTTAGTCTTATGGGAAAATAAATCCCATAGATAGATTTTTCATCTTCTCCAAATTATTTAAGGAATAGTTTTTTATAAAGATCTTCCTGAGTGAAAGTACCATTGGATGTCTGTGAAGACTCGGCATTTCCCAAAAGAATTTTGCAGAACATTAGTGCCTTTGATATGTTCAGTATTCCTTTCATAGGACTGCCCCCCAAAAAAGTGGGCAGCTCTGTACGTGATTCCCTCTTGGATATTCAAAACAAATCTTAAATATTCTAAAATGTCTTGTGTTCAACTGATTTTGCTCTGGTGAAGCCAGTGTTACCCAAGTTTATTTGAGCAAAAATACGTACTGATGAAAGTGTAGGTGATACTTAAAGTTAGATTACAGAGTCAGACTGCCTGCCTTTGAATCCTAGTCTGACTGCTCACTAGCACTGTGAAGCAGGGCAAATTGTTTAGCCTCTCTTAGATCAGTTTCTTCACTTATAAAATGAAATAAGGGCAATACTCACCTTGTAAAGTTTTGTGAGCATTCAATAAGAATAATACTTATTCCAAATTAAACTCTCACAAAACAATAGTTGTTACAAAAAGGAAAACGGCCTTCATAAAGACAGTTTAGGAAACATCATCAAAGGATATTCAAGGTATTTTTAATACTTTCCTTTTTATTTAAATTTATTTCAAAATTGAATTTAATGAATTTAGTTCTGGGCCTTGGATACCACTTTCTTTTTTGGATGAAGAAAGTAGACCTTGGAAAGACCAAATGACTTGCCCAAGGTCACACAACTCATTTGTGGCACAACTAGGTTAAGAAATCAGGTCTCCTAACTGCTAATTGAATAGTGTTTTCTTTGCGCTTGGCTGCCTTTCATATACTCAGATATTCACATATTGATTCTCTTTCAATCTAAGGGAAAAGCCACTATGCAAGGGAAAGATGTTAGGAAATCAATTTCCTATTACGTAAGTCATTAATGCTATCAAATATCATGCTTTCTCATCACCAGTACCTCCTTATCCTTGAAACACTTCAAGGTTATGGTCCACTATGACACAAAGATTATTTTCTACCCAAAATACTAGGCCAACAAGCTTTATATTCTGCCAGTTTTTACTTCTAATAGTATACTGTTTATTAATTATTCTTTTAAATTTATTTCATTAGCATGTTATAATTTTTTCTTTTTAAACATGGTCAGTGTTAAACTTATTTCACAAGAGCACAAGCAACTCCTTTCAGCATCTGCATTTTATAATTTATTCAGCTTTATTATTTGTCTAAGTATGCTATATGTTACAGAAAGTCACTATATTATTTCAGGTTAATATTAACCCACACATAGCAGTGGTTTTCATGTAACATTTAAGTTGGTCAGGTATATGATTGATTCTTTAAAAATGCAAATTTTATTAATTCAATATTGAGTATCTCATATAGCTCAGAATGAGAAATTTTGCAAAAGTCAGTATCTATAAAAATACCTAAAGGACATCTACAAATTCATTAGAAAACGATGAATATTCCAATAGAAACACAGACAAATAACTTGAATGAGAAATTTATTTTTTAGAAATCCAATAAGGATATTTAAATTATCCACTTTTTAAAATCAGAAAAACCAATTAAAACAAAATCGTGTTCAGTAGGGTAATTAATGCATGCAGGAAACTAGCACTTACCTGAACTGCTTAAAAAATTCACTTGCACGAACTGCTTGGCACAGATTTTCTGAAGGCCATTTTTGCATTCTCCCAAAGGCTTTTTAGGGGGTTATAGGAAAGATGTAGCTACAACAGTGCATCTCACAATGTTGTTTATAAAAATCCAGATTTTGTATTTACTATAATTTCCAACATGAAGAATGTTGATTAAATACATTATGACACATAGAACATATCAAAAATACTGTAAAAATGCAGGAGGAGAAAAGATATTACAGAAATTTGCTGAATGATTCGATTTTCGCCTTAAGTATATAAAAATGTCTAGATTAGGTTACATAGAGTAAGATGTTAACAATACCAGTCTCTGGGTAGTGAGACTTTCAGTGCATTTTACTTATTTATTTTGCCCTTGAGTGTGTATTACTTTGATGATAAAAGTGTGTCTATTAAAATTATAACACCATAATAATTTGTGTTGTGCTGCTCTCCATATGGAGAAATCAGAGGCATAAAAACCAAGTCATTGTTAATCTTTACTCCAAAAGTATGGTGAGAAATTAGAGTTTGAAAATATGATTTTACTATAAAACTATAAGAGGAAGACATAGGGATGTGAACAGAATTTGCCCTTGACAATTTTTAAAATATATAACCAAGAAATTTGAATTCAGAATAATTCTTCTTTAAGGTAATATATCCATTATCAATTTCACTATTATCTTAAATGATTAATAAATAGTACAATTAAGCTTTTGTTTGTTTTCAAGGGATTGCTTCCAACAAACTGGTTGCTATTAGGAAATGTAATATTCTTAATGAATAAATTAGCACTTGATATTTTAAAATTCTTTGAAAAGACTACTTGGAATAAATTAAGTATGATCTTTGCTATTTCTCATTTCATTTTATGCATTTTATGCACAACATCATCATTTATCATGTGTGTTTGGTAAAAGAGATCTTCCTACTCATGTTCTTTCAAATATCAATCTGTATCCCCACAATAAATGTTCTGTCCACTCTAAGTCTGCATACACAAGTGAAATGAGATTGTACCAGGTTTTTTTGTCTACTAACTAAATTTTTCATGACGATTTTATTTAATGCAAGCCTTTGCATGAAGAGAGTCATCGCTTTAGTTCTCATTCAGTGAGCAGGCTACTTTTGCAAGTGGTGCATTGTTTTGTATTCCATAAGCAAAGCACCTTAAAAACTCAGGAAAGATAATAGCATGGTCAGTAGTCTATGACGGGGCTCACCTGGTAGGTGAGCACCTAGGGAAACCAGACATTACTGGTAAAGTACTTTGTTTGTAAAGGGACTGATTACTTTGTAGTAATTTAAAATATAGTAAAAGGTTAGTATAGGTATTGTAGTAGTGCTTTTCCAAATAAAATGTAATGGAGCTCAGCTACAAATTGAGAAACGCCCTTTATACTCCAGTGCTTTCTTCATTTCCAAAACGGCTTTGTTCTAACTAATATTTCCTGTAAAATATCTTAACTTATTATCAAATAATAGGAAAGAGGAATACTCTTTGCATATAAACTTTACCAAATACTTTTCTAAAAATGAGATCTCCAAAACTATTTGGAAATGGAGGAAAAGGGCAGAGATAATCTTATTAGTGTTAGCAGGAATTTAACATAACAGATGCCAGATTGTTCTACCTATATATAATCCATCTTCCTGGGAGTTGCTGACCTTTGTAAAGGGCACCAAGAGTTGCCTAACTACACAGAGAAAAAAACGTCCTCTATAAATACCCATGTGTTGCAAATAATTCGGGTTGACAGCATATTTTGTATTCCTATAATCATCTAATCTATGCATCTTAATTTGTTAAAAGTCTTTTATTTACCCTTCAAATTTCCTAATTTCATTCATATTAGGACACTATACTTGATCTTCATTCTTCAGTGTATACACACACACACAAAATATATCCATTAAAATATCATTTTGCTATCTGAATCTATAAAACTTTCTATGTAAATTCTTAAGAACTAGGTAAGCTCTTTCCAGTTAGTGTCTCTCATGCCTGACCACAGTTCAAATAGAAAGCTTTCTCAATGCAACAGTAACAGTTTAAAGATGGAATAGGTATGTGTTATACAAAATCTTTAACCTCTGATTATTTTCAAGAGTGCTTTTAGTTCCATTATATGATAATATCTCATAAAATATTATTTTCCTTCAAAATAATATAGTTTTGGTTTTTACTGTTTAAATTCAATTTCAATGGCACAGCATCAACACATTTCTATAAACAATACTTACAATCTTTACCTCAAAATAAGTTACTAACAGGTTCCAACAGAAGTAGAAAGGGAACAGGCCTGGAATTGAATTCTCACAACCTGCACCTCAACCTTTGTATTCTCAATGGTGCCTCCATTCTACAGAATGTGTGCTTGTAAAGTCTACTCATTTGTTTTAGCTATCTACAGTGCCCCTTTTAAAGTATTGATCTAACATCTCTGTAGTTTTTGATGTTGATGAGCACTTCCTCATTATTAAATTTACTGGAAGTTTTCCAGTTTTCACACTATGGTACTCTCATTTTAATCCTCAGTTTCTACTTCTAGCCTCTATATATTTTTTACCGGCAGAGAAGGGATAGTAAATATGCTTTAACTTTTACTCAAACTGATTGACAAGTAACAACTGCCTATTAGGCAAGATTTGAGGCTGCATTTATAAATCCTTTAACTATCACCCCCCAAAATCCTCTAAGAAAAATAATGTTTCTTCCCATATGCATTCCACTGCAACTTGAAGGAACCTTTCTTTATTAGAACCATAGCACGTGGTTCTCTAATTTGCATGAGAAACTATTGGGTTGCCCAAAAGGTTTGTTCAATTTTTCCATAAGATGGCTCTAGTAGCACTTAGTTGTCTTTAACTTCATTCAAAACAATTTTGTTAGATGGTATGTGACACCTGTCATATCAGCATGCATTTAAAAAAAGACATCAAAATTGGTGAATTTTTGTGTAACCATTTTAATATTGAAGATGGAAGAAAAAAGCAACATTTTTGGCATATTGTGCTTTATTATTTCAAGAAAGGTAAAAACGTAACTGAAACGCAAAAAAAGATTTGTGCGGTGTATGGAGAAGATACTGTGACTGATCGAATGTGTCAAAATTGTGAAGTTTTGTGCTGGTAATTTCTCTCTGGATGATGCTCCACGGTTGGGAAGGCCAGTTGAAGTTGATAGTGATCAAATCAAGACATTAATTGAGAACAATCAATGTTATACAACACAGGAGATAGCCGACATACTGAAAATATCCAAGTCAAGCATTGAAAATCATTTGCACCAGCTTAGTTATGTGAATCACTTTGATGTGTGGGTTCCACATAAGTTAAGCAAAAATAACCGTCTTGACCGTATTTCTGTATGCGATTCTCTGTTTTTAAAACAAATTGTGACAGGCAATGAAAAGTGAATACTGTACAATAATATGGAATGGAAGAGATCACGGGGCAAGTGAAATGAACCACCACTAACTACACCAAAGGCCAGTCTTCATCCAAAGAAGGTGGTGTTGTGTATATGGTGAGATTGGAAGGGAGTCCTCTATTATGAGCTGTTTCTGGAAAACCAATTGATTAATTCCAACAAGTGCTGCTCCCAGTTAGACCAACTGAAAGCAGCACTCGAAGAAAAGCATCCAGAATTAGTTAACAGAAAATGCATAATTTTCCATCAGGATAACACAAGACCACATGTTTCTTTGTTGACCAGGAAAAAACTGTTACAGCATGGCTGGGAAGTTCTGATTCATCCATCATATTCAGACATTTCACCTTCAGATTTCCATTTATTTAGGTTTTTACAAAATTCTCTTAATGGAAAAAATTTCAGTTCCCTGAAAGAGTGTAAAAGGAACCTGGAACAGTTTTTTGCTCAAAAAGATAAAAAGTTTTGGGAAGATGGAATTACGAATTTGCCTGAAAAATGGCAGAAGGTAGTGGAACAAAAGGGTGAATACATTGTTCAATAAAGTTCTTGGTGAAAATGAAAAATGTGTCTTTTATTTTTACTTAAAAACCGAAGGCACTTTTTGGCCAACCCAATAGTCCATTTAGGTAAGCTTGGGAATGTTCACTTCTCAGTTCCCTGTTCCTAGCCCAGTGTCTATCACAGAGAAGCCACTCAGCAAATGCTTTTGAATAATTAATTAATTTTGAAAAATTAAATATTTTTGAAAAGTAAATGAATATATGCCAGATCTTCTGGACCTTTGACTTTCATGCTCAAAGTTTGGACAATGTGATGAAGCAACTTGATCAGGGAAAAGAAATACTTTTTTTTTTTTTCTGCAATAAGACCTGTGTTAATTTGACTTAAAGATGAAATCAACTGAAAGGATCACTGACATTTGTGATACTTCTGCTGAGAAGAATGTTTTATTTGTTTATATCTTTATTGGAGTATAATTGCTTTACAATGGTGTGTTAGTTTCTGCTTTATAAGAAAGGGAATCAGCTATACATATACATAGATCCCCATATCTCCGTCTTGCGTCTCCCTCCCACCCTCCCTATCCCACCCCTCTACGTGGTCACAAAGCACCGAGCTGATCTCCCTGTGCTATGTGGCTGCTTCCCACTAGCTGTCTATTTTACATCTGGTAGTGTATATATGTCCATGCCACTCTCACTTCGTCGCAGCTTACCCTTCCCCCTCCCCATATCCTCAAGTCTGTTCTCTACGTCTGCATCTTTATTCCTGTCCTGCCCCTAGGTTCTTCAGAACCATTTTTTTCTTTAGATTCCATATATATGTGTTAGCATACAGTATTTTTTTTTTTCTTTCTGACTTACTTCACTCTGTATGACAGACTCTAGGTCCATCCACCTCACTACAAATAACTCAATTTCATTTCTTTATATGGCTGAGTAATATTCCATTGTATATATGTGCCACATCTTCTTTATCCATTCATCTATCGATGGACACTTAGGTTGCTTCCATGTCCTGGCTACTTGTAAATAGAGCTGCAATGAACATTGTGGTACATGACTCCTTTTGAATTATGGTTTTCTCAGGGTATATGCCCAGCAGTGGGATTGCTGGGTCGTATGGTAGATGAAAAGACAACCCTCAGAATGGGAGAAAATATTTGCAAATGAAGCAACCAACAAAGGATTAATCTCCAAAATTTACCAGCAGCTCATGCAGCTCAATATCAAAAACACAAACAACCCAATCCTAAAATGGGCAGAAGACCTAAATAGACATTTCTCCAAAGAAGATATACAGATTGCCAACAAACACATGAAAGAATGCTCAACATCACTAATCATTAGAGAAATGCAAATCAAAACTACAATGAGGTATCACCTCATACCAGTCATAATGGCCATCTCAAAAAATCTACAAACAATAAATGCTGGAGAGGGTATGGAGAAAAGGGAACCCTCTTGCACTGTTGGTGGGAATGTAAATTGATATAGCCACTACGGAGAACAGTATGGAGGTTCCTTAAAAAACTAAAAATAGAATGTTTTTTTTTAATTGTTAAAAATATTAGTAGCCCCCAGCACAACCTTCTGAGAAGAGTAGGCAGAATGACCCAAACTGGCACAATGAATGTTATTGTAACAATTATTATGTTTTATATATTTTTAAGGCACAATATTTGTATATCTTATATAAACTAAGGTTTCAGACAGTATGACAGTTCAGAAGATACACTAGTCACCCTCCTAGATACATTGCCCCATTTCTCTCTTTTTTAAAAAAAATCTGCTGAGGTTGGTAAAAACAAATGAATAGAGGGTTTCTTCTCTGATCTGCTTTGTATCTTACTAAAAGGAAAAAAATAAAGTGGAATAAAACATGATACTAATCTATTATATTGTCTATATAAGCCACTCTAATTCATCTTGCAAATGTTTTTCAAAAACATGAGGTTTTTCCATAAAAAAGAGAAGCATCTCTAATTATGAAATATCAATATGTAATCTTTTGTAGTATGAACAAAGCTACTGGTAGAGCAAAGCCACTGCCCCTCTTCTCCAAACGTGTACCCAGGGACACAAAATGGAGATAGCAGTTATTTGAAAACAGATTCATTTGCATGTTGTTACTTTGGATTTTTATGCAAGTAGGTTTATAAGAAGTATTTTGGAACATTACCTGTAATTAAGAAGCTAGGATCTTTTTGTCTCATTGCTTTAGAATTGTGACTCTTTAAATCAGAAACAGGCAATAGCCTTGTTTACCTCAAATAATTATCATGAAAACTCAAATAAAGAAAAAAAGAGAGCCATTTTTTGACCTCATGGGATAATTCACTGTAAAATTGTTAAGATTTTGGTTGATGTATCGTTTTTGAAGTTTGTGTGAATGTGCCTATGTTCACGAGCAATTTTTAGACTTGCTGAGTTAAATTGCATGCTGCATTCTAGTTTCTGTTCTAATAATGTCATAACAAGAAAAGATATTATAAATATTATAACCACCAAAAACCTTTAACTTTATGCATTGGCATGTAAGACTGTGTATGTGTGTGTGTTTGTGTGTGTGTGTGCATGTATTTCTTTATCAGGAATGTAATAGGATTGTTCTTTCATAAGAAAATGTTTTTCTAAGTAGTTCAAAGTAATTCTAAACATTCGAATATTGTATTTGGTACTTGTGATTATAAATTTGAGGGCCAGTAAATGTAGTTCCTATTATATATCATTCAGGTAGGATTAAAATAGAGCAACTGTGAAGTAAATTTCCAGTGGTGGCTCAGGTGAATAAAGTATTAACAAATTCAATAAAGTAAATATTATTTGACTTTAAAACAAAGAGCCAGTTTCATATGTGTTATTTTATTTAATTTAAATCTCTAGAGCTCGTAATCAGACATATTTCCTTTGCTTTTAACTGTGAGAAAGAAAAAAAAAAATGTGGCATTGTTTCCCCCAGTCCTTCCCTTGATCATATGAATGCAACCTTTCAAAATGGCCTGAGGTGACAGTGGGCATTTTATCAGTGATCTCAGAAGACATATTCTAGAAGTTATATTTCTTTGCCTTTTTTTTGAATCTCTTATTTGCAACAGATTCTTTATGGCAAAACATACCTACTCTTTTCCTGAATTTTTCAAAAATCAAATAACTTTTGCACTTTTCTAAAATAAAATAGAAATTTACATCTTTATGTGAGGTGATGAATTTTTAAGCTCAAAAAGTCTATTAATATTGCCAACAAGTTACTTCACTCTTTTTTTCCTACAGCGTACTTTATATTGTTTTTTTCTCTTGCATATTATGTGCTACACTGTAAACATTTTGAGAAGCTTAACTGATTTAATGATTTAATTTTGTTATTGTGTTTGATTTATTGAAAATAATGAGATAAGTTTTAATGGGAGTTATACATTTAACAAATTTCAAATCTTAACTTGTGGCTCTTTTGGCCCCATTTTCTTTCCTTTTTAATTTTCTTTTATTATCATTGACAGTTTATCATAATCATTTGTTCTTTGATATATTCCCAATAACCTCCAATGTACAGTTGCAGGGGAGAGATGTTAATTTACCCCCTGTCCTTTCAGGAAATACCAGCATCTTCAGTGATTACTGCAAGTCATTTTTTAGCAATTCCATTTGTCACCAAACTCTTGCCTTCCAAAAATTCTTTTTTTTCCATCCTAAAGGTAGGATTTACTGATCCTGGCTTTGTTAACTCCCCAAAAGCCTTGATAAACCTACTCTTTGAACATCCTACTTATTATATTGTACCTCACAATTAGCTTGAAGAATGGGTATCACAATTATAACTCCTCACTAAAAGTAAACATTCCTTGCTGTCTGGCTTAATTATCCTCATTTCTATATATATATATATCTGTTTGTATTTATTATTTTTAATAACAACAATGTAAATTTTTCACATTACATTAATTATATACATGCTCATAAGGATTATGAGCATTTTATTGTATTTTATCTGTACAGTAGATCTATGCACAGACTGTTATTTCAGTTTACAGATACAGAAACTCTGAAACATTGTTTATCCTTCTGGTAATTGGATGAGACAGAACACAAACCCAAACAAAAGTAAAGACCAGTGAGCTTCCTAGAAAGACAGCCATAGCTGTCACCTGAGTAAGAGAAGGTGTGTAGACTGGGTAGAATCTATATATTCTACTCACCTTGGAATGGGCTCATAAAAGTGCTAATCGTTGATGAGGATCTCATAAATAGTGAAAATTATAGCTGACACTGACTTCATTAGGTGATCAGTAAACTGATTAATTGATAGGGAAATAATAGAATGCTCTCAAAGAATGCATAGTGTATCATTTTAGAAATGGTGCTTGGCATTGCCTTCTTAATATGCATTTCATTGATCCCACACTGAAAGGCACATTGTATACCTGAGAGCCTGGCTAATACTTTTGACTTCCCATTTATATTTCTCTTAATTTATCTCCTTATCTTATTACCTCCTCAACCTCAGATAATAATTTATAGAAATCTATAATGGAAAATGAACCCAAATATCAATGTGAATAGTATTTGTTATAGATAATGTATGAAATTTTAATATTATTGATGTTAAATAATTAACTTTCTATTAGCCTCAGGGGAAAAAAAATGTTCATCTTTTCCTCAGGTTAGAGACATTTTTATTCATTGGAGCCATTGTATCCACATAGTATTCTCTTATTTTCCAATATTTTCCACATTCAATGAAGAGAACAGATTCCTTTTTCTATTCTATGAATAATTACATAGAGTAAATTCTAATTTGAATCAACAATCAGGAATTTAGAAAGCATTTAAAAGTTATTATCAGTAATACTTATTTTCTCAATTTAGTTTTAGTTTACACAATTACTTTCAATTTTATTTGTGAAGTCCTAGAGATTAATAAGAAAATGGTCCAAATTACATTTTTCTATTTAGGGAGCTGAATAATGATTATTCATCTTTGCAAAAAGCACAAAAGGTAACACAGTATTTTCAGCCTTATTCTCCCTTATTTTCATGGTACCATTCAATGTGAAGTAGGTAAAAATGCCTTTTCAGGTTCTTCTGTAAAATAAGTAATTCCCTGAGGGTCACTCATTCAATTTGTCCACACATATCTTTTACAACAGAAATTAATTTAGAAAGGTTGACTAAGTGATCACCTATGTCAGAGACAGAAGAAGCCATCCAATCAGTGTTAATCCTTATGAGCAAGGATTTTGGAAGTAAGATGAATATATGTTATAGTATGATATTATATATTGTATATTATCTGATATATTATAAGTATAAATATAGACTTAATATAAACATAGTTCTTACAGATCAATAATATAAATATTACCTTAAATATACAAATACATGAACAGATATTTTAAGAAGAAGTAATACAAATGGTGAATATGCATGTTTTTTAAAAAAATCAACCTTCTGAAAATCAATAAAGCAATTATAATAAAATTCTTTGTTACACACTTATACAATCATCCTCTACACACACATTCTTGGACAAGGTGTTGAGAAACACTTTAACAAAGTTAAAGATGAATATGACAATATGTATAATAAGTTTTAGAAATCTTCATATTCTTAGATCTACTAACTCTTCTAAGAATTCATCCCATGAAAATAATCTTAGCATAAATGCCCTCAAATAACTGTAAACAAGAATTTTCAGCACTACCTTTATTTATGATTGCATAAATGACAAATAAACCTAATGTCCAAGTTGCAAATATATTAAAGTATTATCTGTCTATATATAGAATTTTAGAAAGCACATTTTCAAAACTATCTAAGAAATAAGATATAGTATATAGTGATAATGTAATTGTAAGCAAAAAATCAAGAAATAAAGCTTTATATAGTATAAGATACAATGTATTTAATACAATGTAAAATAAAATGTATATTTTATAAATATACATATACATTTATACATGAAATAGCCATACAATAAATTACCACATTTTTAGAGTAGATATTACTGTGTGATATCCATATCTTATTCTATACATTAAATTATATTTCTCTGTTTTCAAATTTCATCAATAAATATGTATTATAATTAGAAACATATTCCAAACGTTTGAAAAGCTACACATTTTATATTGAAAAATTAAAATAGTGACATGTAAAGTATAAATGAGTTCAATACAACAGCAAGTATTTTTGGTAAGCTGCATCTAAATCAATTTTTAAAAGTTAACCTCTGTATAAATTAGTGTATGTAAGATAAAAAAGAAAAAGCAGAGAAAGAACAGGCAATCCATCAAATAGCTATAAATAATAAACTTGGGAATATTGTTCGTAATCTTAAGCAATTAAAGCTATATAAGTGTAACCATTATAAAATTTTCAACTCTAAATTTGACAAAGATTAAGTAAAACACATGCATACTATTCAGTGTTGAAGAGGTAAAAAGAGATGGGCTAATACGCTACACATAGAAAATTAAAGTTGTACAATATCTGTGTAGAAAGTAATTTGGAAATTTGCTTTTCTCTTACCTCCAGGAAGTAAGGTCTTCCTTTCCCTCAAGTATGATTGTATTTTTCTGAAGTAGAGATTAAAAGTCGTTCCGCAAAAATGTGTTCTCCCTCCAGTCTAAAAACACATTGGGGCTTCCCTGGTGGCGCAGTTGTTGAGAGTCCGCCTGCCGATTCAGGGGACACGGGTTCGTGCCCGGGTCTGGGAAGATCCCACATGCCGCGGAGGGGCTGGGCCCATGAGCCATGGCCGCTGAGCCTGCGCCTCCGGAGCCTGCGCCTCCGGAGACTGTGCTCCGCAATGGGAGAGGCCACAACACTGAGAGGCCCGCGTACCGCAAAAAAAAAAAAAAAAAAAAAAACCACCACCAACAAAAAAAAAACAGATTGACTTTCTTCCTATATGCAGTTTCTGTATTAGAGATCCCACTTATGCAGGAGAGGCCCACAACTACCTAAAAAGGACTGTAAGCTTACTCTATGATACCTGCAAGATAACTTATCAAAATATTGCAGAATAAGACTAATATCTTAACAGCTAAAAACAAACAAACAAAACTAGAAACAGTGGCCGATGTATTTTTTACAGATATGGTCAAATATGTTTACAACAGTGTTATTTACTAAAGTAAATAATTGGAAACCAGCTAAATATTCAACAATAAAAAATAAACTATCATGCAGCCGTAGGATGTAATATGTAGTTATTAAAAATAAGTTTTGAAGAATTATAATACCAGAAGGTTAAAAAAGCGTAATATAAGGATGTCTCTGCATTATGATCTATTGTATCTTGTACATGTGTGGGTGTGGGTGTGGGAATGTGTGGACAAAAAGAGTGTCAGGGTGTGCGTGGGGAAGAAATGTCTTATGCGAAATATACCACATTTTAATGGGGGCTATATTTGGTTTCTGGAATTATTTTCTCACACTTTTTGCATTTGCTAAATTATTTTGAATCAGAAAATATTCAAAAAGCTTAAATTATCTACTCTCATACTTCCACTATGAAGTTCAAATATTTAAAATAGGCTTACCAAGACTTAGGCATGAATGAATTTAAAAATACATTGACTGGGCTTCCCTGGTGGCGCATTGGATGAGAGTCCGCCTGCCGATGCAGGGGACACGGGTTCGTGCCCTGGTCCGGGAAGATCCCACATGCCGCGGAGAGGCTGGGCCCGTGAGCCACGGCCGCTGAGCCTGCGCGTCCAGAGCCTATGCTCCGCAATGGGAGAGGCCACAGCAGTAAGAGGCCCGCGTACAGCAAAAAAAAAAAAAAAAAAAAATACATTGACAAATAAAAATGGTCAATATCATTAATAATTTATCAATTTAAAAAATCATAAATGATATTACCATTTGTATCTGTCAGATTGGAATATTAAGAATCTTCCTATTACCCAATGGATGGGGGAAAAATCATACTCATACTATTACTGAGAGTATTAATGGATGACACAGTTTAGGAGGGTAGGCAGCAATGAACACCTGAACACATATATTCCTTTATTTAGGAATTTACACTTTTTCTGATCAAAAGTTAGGAATTTATGCTTTTTCTAATCAAAAACAAATGCATAGAGGTAAATAAATATGAATAATCTCTGTGACTTTTTTTTCTAATAGCAAAAAATATATATGATATATAGTAACGATGCAGTGTTTGGAGGGTGTAAAATTAAATGTAAAGTGGGCTATAAGTAAAGATGTAGAAAAATCTTTCAAGATATTTTGTTAATTAAAAACATTTGATTTCAGAATAATATGTAAAATATTTTTACATTTTTACATAATATCCAGATTAAGCAGGAGGATATCAATCATTTCAATCATTTATAAAATACAATTATCCATACTTTGTGTATGAATACACTACAAATCTTTGACAATGGTTGTACTGATTGAGGTTCATGAATTTTTACTTTCTACTCTTTGTCCCATGGTGTACAAATAGTACAAATAGTACTATTTGTACAAATAGTACAAATAGTTTCATAATAGTATTATTATAGTTAATAATGATAAGAAAAGCATGCCACTTGCTGCCATTTAATTCACTGTCGGAGCTGATTTAATTTTCCTTAATTAGTATGCTGAATCTGATCTTATGGTTTGAAACTGAAAAATTATAAATTATAAGTTATAAATGCCATCTTTTTTTATCAAGGGAGTAAACATTTTCACTTTTCACTTTCAGAATAATGACTTGCTTTTGCTTTGTTCAGTCATACTTTACTTTACTGCTGTTAGGTTGGATTTCACTAAATCCTCCTGTGTTATCTGGGTATTACATAGAATAATAAACATTTTATTGCATGTAATTATTTTAGCAATTGAAAGCTCACTAATAATTTCCATTTTTACTCTTTTTTTTTTTCAAAATCATAATTTTTATCCATCAGAAGTAATTCTTAATGAGATTTTTTAAAAACCTAAAAAGTAAAAACGAAAACACTCACTCTGGAGGCAATCAGGATGTCCAGAACTAATTGATATTCCAACCACCAAAAACAAAGAGAGGTGGAAGTATTGGGTGATAGTTAATTCTATAGAAAATAAGTCCTGATATCAGTATCCAAAGCCTAAATATGTAAATCCTTAAATTTCAGTTAAGGGTGATGAAGTAATTATTACAATAATAATAAATTTTGTTGTATCAGTTAAAACACTGAACTCAGATAATAGAGGATATACCAAGTACACAGTAACTTTAAAATTAGAACCATGCCTATTATTTTTCAACACAATTAATTTCAAAAGAGAAGATGTATATCCTAAAATAACTCATTGTATGTAAATATATTTTACAATTACTTTCAGTTCTGAAGAGTCATTTTATAGACAATATAATGCATTCCTAAAAATAAGCAAATGGATAAAAATACACATATATATACACTAGAAAATAATACACACACACACATACACATACACACCCTAAATTAGTTTAATTCTTAAGTCTCCAAAGGAAAGAAAAAGCTACCAATAAACCAGGGATTGTTTCCCCAAATTGAGATTTTCCTGTTCAATATCTTTGATTTTTTTTTCAAAGATTTTTTATCAGTAAACCTTTGCCAAACCTTTGTTTTACACATTTGAATTTACATCGTAGACCAAAGATACAATAGGGTGACTGCATTCAATTGTTAAATTCAAGCTTTCCCATTCATCTAATTTTTTTTTTATTACCATCATTTCTGTAGTTCTTTTCACTATGTTCTCTTATTGTGAAATGCAATTTGCTCTCCACAGTTTGAAAGCCTCCCACCCAAGTACACAAACTAGCGCTCTTTTTATGTTAGACATGATCATTTGAATGGTCTTGTTAGGAATTAGTGGTAAAACTAGCAATGAATGTTGATTATTTTTGAGGCAATTATTAAGACAAAAGAGGCACATTTTATTTCCACTGTACAAGAGACCACATCTAACAAGGGCCCTGATTTAGGATCCATGATAGGTCTGGATTGCATCACAGAATGAAAAAGTCTGAAAATTGTGTGTGTGTGTGTGTGTGTGTGTGTGTGTGTGTGTGTGTTTCTGTGGGAGTCCTAAACTTTCATTGACTTAAGAACAGTGGGGAAACACCTTCCGCAAAGACTTCAGTAACTGGTTAAACAATAACGAATCACTCCTAGTTAGTTTTCTTCTCTCCTGAAAGCTAAAAGAATTGTTGCTAAGCTCCACCCCAAAAGGAAACTACTTGTTTTACAGTATTCAACTACATCAGGTATTGATTTTAGAATAATATTCAATTCAATATTATGTTGCTTAGATTATTTTTAAATTATTGATCTAAAGATCATAATACATGGTATTGTTTAAGCCTTTATAAGAGAGTTAGATGGAAAAAAGAGTATATTATTTTGATGTCCAATTAACAGGGCAAGAGAGACTCTCAGATGAGAAATAGTTGCTACCTAAGAGTTATTTTTTTATTCCTCAATTCCGCTTTACTAACTGAAAATATTGATTAGAAAATAATAAAGTTAGACCTCAGTGCCGCATCCATCTTCTTGTGTTAAGAGGGCAGCACTAGCAGAGAGGTTCCTATTAAATATAGGTGTCATTTTTATTCCTTATGCACTTCTTTCTATTCTGCACAGTTTCCTGAGGGATGTGAAAACACACTTAAGAGATTTCACAAGAACTGTATTACTTCAAGATGATATGCTGCAATTTTTTTCCTCCAAAAAAAATCAGATCTTTTATTATTGTATCGTTTATTCATATATTGGGTTTTTAATCTGTAATTGTGACTGTGTCCAGAACATAAATACCATAATTAGTATGAAAAGTGTTTAAATGGAACAACAACCAATGTTGGTTAAAAGCAATTCCACTGTACAAGAAGCTACATACCACATGTGGCAGAAATAAAAGTAGAAATTTGATTAAACAGCAGTTCAGGACACCTACCACAAAAATAGTGAGGTACATATTTATGAATTACAGGGCATACGAAATATGTGTTCTTAACTTCTAAGTGTATTGAGACAGAGATTGGGATATTATTTTATTGTTAGTTAATAACTTTATTAAATTATACTCTGAGAATGAAATTTGTATAAAAAGACCCATTTTAGGATGTTTTTGTTTGAAAATCCTTTGTGACCTATTACACATGCATGAAGAGAATATGCATCATCTATTTTTCAGGAATAGGATCAATCTGTTTGTCTATGTGTCAATGAATTCATACACAGACATAAAATCAAAATTTTAAGTTTTTCTGTTCAACTCATATTGCCTCACTAAAATTGCAAGGCTTTATCTAACAAATCATTTTATGTGATTTTTTTGTATACTGCTGTTCTATTACTTTACTCACTTTCAACTTCTTTATCAGTCTCTGAGACAGATGCGTGAAAATCTCCTGCTGTGATTGTGGATTTGCCAATTTCTCCTTTTAATTATTAGCATTATTTAAAAATATCTCTGGTAGTACCTTTACTAGCATCATAGTGTGTATTGTTCTTTTTGCTGTTATAAACACTTTTTATTTCTATATTTGTGCAAATATTATTTTGAAAAAGGAGGATTAGTTTACATTAACTTACCTTTTACTGGGGTGAACAATGAACATTAAAACTGATTACTCTGTAATATTGGGTAGTGACATCTGATATAAGGAAAAATAAAGCTAGGTAAAGAGATAACGTGTGATGGCAAGCTACTTTGAGGCGATGCTTTGGAATAGAGTCCTGAGAGTGCGTGATAGATTGTCATGTTGGCTACTGGCAAATAGTGTTCCAGGAAGTAACCACAGGTTCTTCCAGGTCTGGGGAAGGTAGGCTTAAAGGAAAATTTCAGTAATGGAAAGACTACCTGGTTAGAGTGAGCAATGGGAAATGTGGAATAAAATGGTGTTAGAGGAAGAGTTTAAGCCATGCAGAGGAGTAAATTTGAGTTTTGATCCATTTGGTACTGAAAGCTACTAGAGTCTGTTAAATCTGCTGAAGCAGATTTCTGTTAGTATTTACTAGGCGTATTTTCTTCCATCTCTTATTTTGATATAGTATAGGTAATTTTGTTTTATGTGTATCTTTTAAAGAACACCTTGCTGCTTGCTTGTCTGTTTTAACTGAGTTATATTTGACATACAACACTGTAAGTTTAAGATGTAGAACATTGATTTGATACATTTATATTGTGGTATGATTACCATAGTGGCATTAGCTAACACTCGTATTGCTTCATATAATAGTCAGTTTTTCTTGTCTTGAGAACAGTTAAAACCTAATCTCTTAGAAAGTTTAATGTTGATAATATAGGTTGGTTGTCTATAATCACTATACTGTTTATTAAGTGTCTAGGACTTATTTATCTTCTGGTTGCAAGTATGTACCCTTAAACAACATCTCTCCCATAACCCCCATGCCCCAACTCCTGGTAACCATCATTTTACTCTCTGCTTTTACAATTTCAGGGTTTTTTAGATGTCACGTATAAGAGATAGCATATAGTATTTGTCTTTCTCTGTCTAATTTATCTCACATATCATAATGTCCTCAAGATCCATCTATGTTGTTGCAAATGGAAGAATTTCCTTTTTTCTCATGGCCAAATAGTTTTCCATTGTATAAATATACCACACTCCCATGTTTATTGCAGCATTATTCACAATAGCCAAGATATAGAAATAACCTAAGTGACCATCAATGGATATTGCTTTTATCTAACCTATGATTGTCTATATTTTTATGAGACAGAATAGAATGGTAATCAACAAAATGTTCTCTGGATTCAGTTTTGTGACCTTGGACAAATTTAATTAAATTATCTAGACTGTGGCTTCCTTTTTGTGAAATAAGAATAATTATAGTACTTATATGATGAGTTTGCTTGGAGAAGTAAAAAATTTAATATATGTAAAGCCTTTAGAATAGTGACTAGTTTATGTAAAGTACTTAGCATAAAATTAGCTTTTATAATATTATTAATGATTTATTACATTCACATTTATTGTAGTGATTTTATACACACATTTGCATGCACACATATACACATATATGTAATTATTAGTAATATCATACTGTGAGTTATTTTCTTTCTTTGCTTATTTTTTCTTCCAGCTTTAGGTTGGATTAACAGATTTCTTTTAACTACTTTGTTTAATCCATACAGTACAGAAGCTAATTGTATTGTATTTCTGTTTTGTTAGTGACTATCCAATTAAGAATTTCTCAAAACTCTGCTTTTAGACATAAGGAAAGAAAACGATGTCTGTTTATGAACTAAAAGCGTACTGAAAATAAGTGAAACATCAATGTCACAGCACTCTGACTACTGGCACTAATATTGAGTATTTAGTATACTCAATTATTGTCTCATTGAACAAATTAAACAACATAGATTTTTAGCTTTAGAATAAATAAGTGCATGAATAAACTATTGCTTCTGGTATAACTTTTGTGACATGGACTACTGAAAATTGTCAGGAAAAAGGATTGGGGAGAAATCACAATAGTAAATGGTCTTTCAGTAACTGGTTTGGCAGGTTGTAGTGCATATCTTACTTATTTGAATGATATTTTGAGAATAAATCAACTCTTTTTGCTTTCTCTGTAAAACAGAAATTAAAATTATGGACCATATCTATCCAAACCTTTGTCCAAAAGGAGGCAGCCCTACAATACCCATTGAGGAAGGATACCTAGGCTGAAAGAATGTTCTTCTTTGGGGACCGTAAGTGGAACTGATTATTGCTTTTGTTCTCCATAGGATTAACCAATGAGACCACTTTTAGGACCTGTCTTAGTTGATTGGCCTATGGGATAAAGGAGATTGAACTACACAGTTTCCTTTGGTGCTTGGATCCTCCAAGTAACTCTATTCCAATGACATAAAGTTCTAAATCACCATTATTAATTTTAGTTAGAAACTCCATTTATTAAGGAAAATTGTTCACAAGTTAGAGAAACCAATTGAAACTAGCTTAAGCAAAAGATATTCAAGTTTATTATGGGAATGTAGGGAGAGTACATGAAACCAGAGGAGGGACAACTCTTGCCATCTTTCATTTCTGCTCCTCTTCCAGCATCTGCTTCATTCTTCTCTGACTCTGGGCACTCGCTTTTCTGTTTCTAAATGCACATGATGACAGTACAGTCTTACATCTCTCTTTAAAAGTCAAACACATGTTGAAAATTAAATTCCTTAGTCACGATTCTAAATTCCCAGAGAAATGACCATAGATCAGAAAATATCATTGGACTGATTAACTGGTATAAAACATTATTGTTTTGTGTGTATTGAAAGTGAGTCTTTGGGGAAAAATTCTGGTTGGAGTATATTTAACAAGCAAAGAAATACTTATCTCAGAAACCAAAAATGTACTGAATAGGATCACCACTGTGAAAGAATAACCCTCATTTCTCTATGTACATATGATTCTGGCTATCCTAGTTATGGACTTATTTTCAGGGTCTGATATTTATTAGGTCCTTAAATATTAGTTATTAAGATATGTTTATAAGGTTCAACCACATTCATGTGACTGACCTGGAAAAGATAAATATCTTTAGATGGAAAAAACAACTAAATTTGGGACCGAAGTACACTTCTTAATAGGTCATTGCCTCTAAACATGTGTCAGTATATCTTCAATTACATATGAAATCTTCGTATGGTCAATTCTTTATAAAATAATATACTGTAGTATTATCTAAGCTAATTTTTATTCCTTAAAACAGTTATAGATGTTATGGGAAAGAATCAAGACAATTAGATTACAACTGAAAATATTTTTATCTATCATGGCTCTTCTGTTAACTAGAATGAGACTCAAAAATAAGTTGCCAATGACCTCTTAGGACTATAAAAGTTAAAACTTATTTTCCCATGAGTTATTTCTTGCTTATCAACCTATAATATCTCAGTTGCCCTTTTTGGATCATATGCTTTATTGAAAACACTACAGCTACAGTTCAGTAGCTGGACTTCTCCTAGATTTTTGCTGGTGGGTAAACCATAGGTAAGAGTGGCCGACTACTAAACATTAAAACATTAAAGTTTTTTCAGTAAAATCTGTTTGAAAATACTCCTTTTAACATTTGTCATGTCTACAACTGAAAATTTAGAAGGTGAAGAAGAGAGATTACCCAAGAAGCCATAAATTGTCATGCATGTTTAAACCAGTTAAAAGTGAAATTAAGGTACAATACAGAAGAGTAGTTTCTGTATTCTTTCCTTGGCCTAAAGTCTATCATTAGGGCCAATATTTTGACCTATGTATTAACACTTCCTAGTCTAGAGTTATGAAATTAAGTATAGACATAACATATATGTATATAATGTATGTTCTAGTCAATGAATTCCACATTTTGATTTCTATACAATATAAAAGTCAAAAAAAGGTCAGAGATCCACAGATATAAAAGATGAGAAAACTGAAACCCAAAGAAGAAAAGTGTGATTTTTCTAAGGCCACATTAGTAGGAGTGGCAAAACATGATCCCTCACAAGCCTACTGGTTTCCACTTGTACTTTCACTATTTCACACACCCTCACCAGGTAGCCTTCCTGTTACTTGCTTATGGGTGAATTGCAGACTTCTCATCTGTTCTCATCTCACAGTATAAGATCCACTATTTCTACCACGATTGAGTGAGATAGCAGTGTTATGACTCTAGTCATAGTGGTCTGAATATTTTTAGGCTGGAGCAAGTTTTGGTTGAAAACAAATTGATCAGCTCAAACATTTGGTTAAAATGACAATTGGTACATCCCAAGGAATAGCTTACTCTTAGATATTTAGTTTCATTCAAAATTTTCCCTTAATATCAAACAAACTTCTAAATTTTCTCCATAGCAATAAATGCAGGTAGAAATAATTCATTACGTACTTACATTTGTTTAAAATTGATACAAATGTGGAAACATCCATAAATATTTGCAGTGCCACATCATGGTTATTATCAATTATGATTTAGGCCTAAGCTTGCTGTGAATTAACAAAATTGCATATAGCTCTATCATTCAAGTCATTTCACTAGGTACTGTGAATGTTGTGCTGTATTATTATGTGAGCATCAAAATGTCTCTTTTTCTTACTCATGAAGTAAATTTATATCCATAAAGAAGCTCACCCCTCAGTAATAAACAAGGCATGCATTCAATGAGTTTATTTCTGAGGAAAAAAAAACAGTTATTTCCATCACAGTAATACTTTCTAGTAGTTCCTGTGGATGAGGTTGAAAAGCAGGGACACTCAATGTCTTTTAAAAGGAATGGCAGAGGGCATATTTTATAACTAAAAGCAGACAAGCCTCTTTTCTCCCAAGTAAAAAGGAGTGTTTTCTAAAGAAGAAATTCCTTTTTTACAAATCACAGGAGCATTCTCATTTTTTTCACCTGAAATACCTCTCCAGTTTTTTTTTGTTGTTTTTTGTTTTTTTTTTCGGTACGCGGACCTCTCACTGCTGTGGCCTCTCCCGTTGCGGAGCACAGGCTCCGGACGCGCAGGCTCAGCGGCCATGGCTCACGGGCCCAGCCGCTCCGCGGCATGTGGGATCTTCCCGGACTGGGGCACGAACCCGTGTCCCCTGCATCGGCAGGCGGACTCTCAACCACTGCACCACCAGGGACGCCCCCTCTCCAGTTTTTCATTGAATTTCCATAGTTCTTGGAACGCAAAGAAATGACTTTAAATTATCACTTATTTTACTTTTTATATGAACCCTCTCCATTTTATTGGAAAATGAGTTTATCCTTCAGACATTTCAATAATTTATCTATGTTTTATGACCAGCTGCTTCCAGACATTCTTAAGATTTATCCCAAGTGCTTGTGGTCAGTCAGCAAGGCAGCACATGTTTATGGAGTATCAGGTGCATGGATAATCTAGTGTTGGCATAAGTTTCATACAGAACTTAGATTTTAGGAATTAAGTTTAAAAATATTTCCTATGACTTTATATTCTCTTGCCCTTAATTTCTTAGGAAAATAAGAATGTCATTAGAAATGCATATTACCATATATTTAGTGAAATTGATGATAATTATGATGTGAGTAAAAACATCTTTCTTGAAGCACTGTTATCTTGGCTGTTTAATATTAACAGCATTCCTGGTGGATTTTACAATTAAGTTGTTATTTGGTGAACATGCATAAGAGACTCAGATGTATAGGAATTATCACTAATTATAAACTAGCTGGTCATGAATGCATATTGACAGATTTCAATTCTTTTTTCAATTTACTATTAACTTTCCAATAAAAAAAAACAGAAGTTTTAAATTCAGTAAAAATTTGTGTAAAAATATGTAAAAATGTCTCCTTTTAACCTTTATATGTTGGAAAACCAGGTTTTTGTTTTGAAGAAAGAAACCTCATCAAGGCCATGACCCTATTCATACAGTAAGGGCAGTAAAAGGCATTAGAAACACATGCTCATGGATTCCTCTGGCCTCGTTAGTGAGTAAAGGATATGCATGTATAAATCCAATTGGGCCACATCAGCAACACTACATTAAGCAGCATATACAATTTGCACATTTATGGAATGATATGCTTAGCATTTATGAAGACTCATTTCTATTGCCTGAAAAGAAACAATACTAATAGTGTGTGCAATTAAGGGCTCCCAAGAATAATGGAAAAATTGGTGGCTTGTAACCACATTTAGTACTATGTGCTGCCTTGAAAGCATAATGAATTCCTCCCTATTGTCTTCACAGAACATCAATGCAGATAAATAATTTATAAAACTGCTAGAATAACACAGGAGATGATGAAGGGATGGTGACCAAGGTAGTCTCTAAAAATGCAGCCTTGCTTCCTTGAACATCTCCCATGACCCAACTTACTGAAGAATCCTCTTGATAAGTCAATTCAATTCTAAAAGCATTTATTAATAATCTTCTCTGATAGGTGCTACACAGTAAGTAGGAGTCCTTTATCTTCAGGAATAATAAAGCACACTGAGAAAAAGAAACAATATCTCTATAGAAAATACAGAGTTAAGAAGCAAAATGAGTGGTGAAAAAAATCAAAGAAAAATGCAATAAGAGGAAGGAGAAATTGGGAAATCTTTAGAAATGAGTAGGACCTTGGATAGATGGTAATGTATGGATATAAAAGTGGTGTGGGAGAGAGAGACAGAGAGCAAGACAGAGAGAGAGAGAGAGAGAGAGAGAGAGAGAGTAAACAAGCAAGCGAGCAGATGGAAAATGACTTAATGTGATGATGAAAGTCAAGTTGTCCTGGCCTTGTCCTCAGGGTGGTTTTAGTTCTTAGTTTAGATGTGTGGCCCCTTTGCAGTAAAAAATAATTGCCCAATTAGACATCATCACTTCAACCAAAGAAGACTCCAGCCAAACCAGAAAACGTAGGAACTCTTGGGTTGGACGGTACCTGGGCCAACCCTCATACAATAGGGAACAATACAAAGACAGGTATTTTCTTTTATAGCTTAAGGAAAAGAATTCTACAAGAAAGTGTCAGCCTGGAAACAGTGTACGTTTTCCCAGGTCTACAAACAACATTTTTCACATAACTTCATCACTCAAATACTGCAGAGTGATGTGATTTATCCCCTGCAGAGAATACAATTCTAAAATAATATCAGAATTATAAGGATTATTAATGGCTAAACATTTCAACTGCCAATTATTAGAACAAGTGCAAAGGCCGCAACTGGGCATTGTCTTATATAGGGATTGCTTGATGTCACAGCCTTAATTCCTCTTCTGTGACAATTTCCTGTCTTGCCTTTTCTACCACCTCCCTTGTTTCAACTTCAACCACTCTCTGCTCTCATCCTAACCACCTCTTATTATGCTTTCATTTTCTTCTGGTTTATAAGTACTCTCCCTCCTGTTTTCACAGTCTTTCTTATCTAACCATGAATTGATGGTATAATTTGTTAATTACTCTCTTGTGAGCTTTCTCAAGGTCTTCCATCCTCTGTCCTTTTGTGTCTACAATCCTGAATCAATCTAAACATTTAGCTTCCCCATACCTACACAGTGGGTAAGTATGACTGCAAGAAATCACAAAATTGTGTACATTGTTGCAACTACAAATATACATAGTATTAAATTTTAAATGGATCCTCATCATCCTTATTTTTATCTTAACTTCATTTCCTGTTACCCAAGTTTGCTATAAAAAACTTAATTGCTTTTAAGTATCTTACTGTACCTTTAGATTAATTACTTAAAAAAACTGATATCTCCTACAGGATTTAGAACAGTGAAATCATCATGTAGGAGAATCTTCAACTTAATGACTTCTGACCCCATGATTATCTATTAAGTACCTATTTTTACTTCTTTCTTCCCATCTCAGAAATTTTATTGTTTTCCATTTTTTTTCCTGAATTCTATTTGTTGATTTTGGCCTATCAATTATTTTCTATATCTTCAGCATATTTTTCTCTAGAAGCATCTTTCCTTTGGCACATTTATTTATTGATTTCTTTCCAATTTCTTTTAGCTACTATATCCTCCATACTAAAAATTAAAATTATTTCCTGAAGTATACATACCAGGATTTGGGAATTGTGGATTTGGGAAATCCACAATTACTGTATGATTTAGCATTCAAAAGGGACCACAGTTGAGATTAAAAGAAAGATGATAGGGGCTTCCCTGGTGGCGCAGTGGTTGAGAGTCCACCTGCCGATGCAGGGGACGCGGGTTTGTGCCCCGGTCCGGGAAGATCCCACATGCCGCGGAGCGGCTAGGCCCTTGAGCCATGGCCGCTGAGCCTGCGCGTCCGGAGCCTGTGCTCCGCAACGGGAGAGGCCACAACAGTGAGAGGCCCGCGTACCGCAAAAAAAAAAAAAAAAAAAAGATGATATTAACAAGCAAAATCAGAACTGTGTAGGGTAGAATGAGGTGTATGGCCATCAAAATAATGAACTACCTAATTCCACCTTTGTATACAAATGATTGGAGTATGAATGGATGCTTGGTCTGCCTTGGGGGGCAGGGGTAGTTTGTTCAATTATTGCAATTAGTACTAAAATAAATCCACAGTGTTACCACATTTTCAGGTAATTGTCGATTAAATTGAATAATACATGTAGAGAGACTCATATCAACTGGCACCTAAAGATTCTGTGTACAGTAGGAAAGCTATTTGATTCATAAGAAATTAAAGTCCCATTCATTTTTGAAGAGTTTTAAAATATTCTGTTTTACAAAATTTGAGGAAATACTCTAGGATATTCTATCTGTATACTGGCATATAAAACAATGATTAGAACTGAAGAGTTAACAGCAAATTTTGTTCTTTTTTCTTTCTGGATGGGTAGAAAGCAGGCAGAATATAATACAATTCCTTAATTAGTGTGCATTCCATTTCTGCTTGTTATCAAGTTTGTTTTATCATTAAATTGTCTTACAAATGTATAAGAAGTATTGTTTTACCCTTTATTTTTGGATTCCTGGACCTGATTTCAACATGTACGGGTGGAGTCCCCACACATACAATAAGCAATGCTCTGACACCAGCTGGGTGTCTTATAATTTAACACAGTTGTGACAGTATTTACTTGGAGATAGCATCAGATTCCACAGGTTAAGCATTCAGTCTTACAAGACTGCCCCCCTACCCCCACCATTTCAGCTGTTACCTGTGCTTCTGCCCAACTAGCTACAAATCAGAGGTTCCCATAAATCCTCTCCTTGGGTTCTATTAATTTGCTAGAATGGCTCACAGAACTCAGAGAAACATTTTACTAACTAGATCACTAGTTTATTATAAGAGGACATAACTCAAGAATAGCCAGATGGAAGAGATGCACAGGGCAAGGTATGGGGAAAGGACATGGAGCTTCCATGCTCTCTCTGAGTGCCACTCTCCCTAAATCTCCCCTTGTTCACCAACCTGGGAGCTCTCAGACCAGGTCTTTGTGGAGTTTTTGTGGAGGTTTCATTATATAATGATTGATTAAATCATTGGCTATGGGTAATTGATCCAACCTCCAGCTCTACCCCTGTCCCCAGAGGTCAGAAGGGTGGGACTGAAGACTAAAAGTTCCAATCCTCTAATCACGTGGTTGACTCTTCAGCCAACCAGCCAACAGCCTTAGGTGCTTTCCAAAAGTAACCTCATTAGATAACAAAAGACACGTTTTGCTGTCATCACTTAGGAAATTATAAGTGTTTTAGAATCTCTGTGCCAGAAACAGAGATGAAGACCAAATATATATTTATTATTATAAATCACAAGGTTGCATCTGTTATACAAAATTTAATTTAGTACTGTTTATATAGGAAATCTGGTTTCTAAGGAAAAACTGCCTCTTATATTAGATTTTTTTAAAAACTGTGTACCTCACAACACTTATTCACAAAATAATTACATTCAAAACAAATGGCAGAAGAAATTATCTATTTTAAAAATTTTGTTTATTTTTTTGTCTCCAATTAATCAGTATGGTGTTTTAAAGCAAGAATTTTTATTTTGACATCACACATTAACTTTAAAATAAAAATACATATTTTCACATTAACATATATTTATGTCTTGTAGTTAGCACTGTCAATGGAAATAATGAATCAATCTATAATAGGAATAGAAAAGAGATTTTCTGAGCCAAACTGAGAATATAGCCTGGGAGGCACAGATTCAAGAAGCATTTTAATTGTGTTACACTGGAATACAAAATGAAGGAGGCTTATAAAGGCAAAACCCACAAAATTACATAAACTGTTTTTCAATAGTTAGGTTTGGAGCTGGCAAGAAGTAAGGATCCTGCAGCTATTAGTAGATATTGTTTTAAGAACAGCTGGTGATGTCCTTGAGTCTGATACAGTTCAGAAAATTCAAATTCTCAGTAATACAGGAACGTATCTGAAGCCACATCCACAATGGCCACCCAGCTCCATTTTGAATGCCTGAACCACAGTACTACATTCTGATCTATAAATGCTTTGTTTTCTTTAATGGTTAAAGCCGATGTATAATGAATGTTTAATAGGCCATGAAGAAGCTGTTTTGGTTAGCCTAAAATTTAAGTTAAATCATGTATAAGTCAGAACGACTTCCCCATACCTCAATATGGGAAAATATCTTCCATCTGTACCAAGTTAGATCCACAATATTACCACTTTTCAGGTCGGTGTTAATTAAGTGATTAACTTGAAGAATATATATAGGGTGAAATACATATATATATATATGACTATTTGAATTAATATATGTATACATGTGTTAATATTAGAATAATAACATAACAAAATGGGAACATATTATAAGAATATGTATATATGTATTAATAGAATATATGTAGGGTTACATATATTTATATGTAAATATATATAATTTAAATTTGTCCTAAAAGTAAGGATTAAAGTTGGGGTTTTCTTGGGGTTTGTTTTTGTTTTTTTTGCGGTACGCGGGCCTCTCACTGCTGTGGCCTTTCCCGTTGCGGAGCACAGGCTCCGGACACTCAGGCTCAGCGGCCATGGCTCACGGGCCCAGCCGCTCCACGGCACGTGGGATCTTACCGGACTGGGGCACGAACCCGTGTCCCCTGCATCGGCAGGCAGACTCTCAACCACTGCGCCACCAGGGAAGACCCCCGATATATTATTTTTAAGTAAAGTCCATAATTTATTTATTTATGAGAGGCTTTGAGTCAAGATGAAGGTTAAAATGTATGTACATTCTCAAGTGTTAACAATTGAGTGTGAACCTTATATTGTAACTTATATGGTATACAAAGGGATATGGTTTGCTATAATATTTACATAGATATTGCTAATCAAGTATCAGCAGGTAATAAATTTTGAGTAATTTTTAGTAATGGTATTAGTAATTGAGTAGACATAAATGGAGATAGATCAGATAAATTGTGGTTATGGAACAATTATTAACTTGATCTGTTTGTATTTGGCTCTGATGTTTTTATAACTTCAGAATTTTTTAAAAAGTCATACAACACATTCCCATTGCAATAGTTGAGATGCAGTTATGTAGCATAATATATTCCAGATTGCATTCCTCAGAAAATATGTAGATAGGTGTTATGGGTTAGATCATGCACCCCACCCCCCAAATATATGCTGAAGTCCTAATCCCCGGTACCTCAGAATGTGACCATGTTTCCAAACTTTATTACTTTATCAAAGTAATCTAGCTGAAATGAGGGCATTTTGCTAGGCCATAATCCAGTATGACCAAAAGGGGTATTTTGAACATGTGAAGATGGAGACAGAGATTAGAATTATGCTGCCACAAACTAAGGAATGTCTGGGGCTAATAAAAGCTGGAAGAGGCTAGAAAATATCTTTTTTCTATAGGTTTCAGAGGAAGCATGTCCCTGCCAATACCTTGATTTCAGATTTGTAGTCTACGGAACTGTAAGATAATAAATTTCTATTACTCTAAGACATCCAGTTATGGTACTTTGCTACGGCAGCCCTAGGAAACTAATACAATAGATACTGAGGTGAGAAAATAATTTCATGGTCAAAACAAAGTGAGAAACGTGCTTTTACAAACAACTAGACAGAATTTAAGAATATCTCAGTGACTTCACTGTATCAACCCTTATTTTGATGTTCCTAGAGTGAAACTATTGAATAAAATATTTCTAAAAATATTTGTTAATGATATAGAACTTTTTCCGCATTGGTCATGTCACATAACTACTGCTCTATGGAACAGAATTTGTGGAAAGCAAACATATAGTGTTTACATTTAAATAATCACTATAATACTTTGAAAACTCAAAGAACATCATTTTCCCTCAGGTTGAATCAGTGAACCTTTTGTGCTTCATTCTTTAGCCTTAATATATGTTTCCATTAGAAGTTCTCTGAACGCCAGTTGTGCACTTGAGAGTAAATCTCAGCCTGAGAAATTTTTGTTGGAAGCGGAGTTTACAAAACCAGATGCTCAGATTGGCAAGAACATCTGTAAGAATATAATACCACATTAGTTTCAAGAATCCACCTGCCAGGTAAACATAAAGCAACACCAAATGTAACAATTCAGATATTCGGTTGGGCAAGATTCCTACTGAACATGTTCTCCTTGAATTTTTCATGGAATAAGCAAAATGGCCAAAATTATATATTTTAAACACTGATAATTAGAAGAAAAATACCCTAAGACGGTTATATAATTATGACCTCATAATTTGTTGAAATATAATGGGTATTATTAGACATTCATATTTATGTAGATACCCTATGTTTATTTTGTCCTTCTTTTTTTTTTTTTTTTTTGCGGTACGCGGGCCTCTCACCGCTGTGGCCTCTCCCGCCGTGGAGCACAGGCTCCGGACGCGCAGGCCCAGCGGCCACGGCTCACGGGCCCAGCCACTCCACGGCACGCGGGATCCTCCCAGACCGGGGCACGAACCCGCGTCCCCTGCATCGGCAGGCGGACTCTCAACCACTGCACTACCAGGGAAGCCCATATTTTGTCCTTTTAATTACTTGCTGTGTCAGAGAATATTACTTCTTTATCAAACCCATTTCTTCTTCTAACTGGCCATTTCCTCTTCTAATGTGGCCATCAGACTGAATGCTAGCCCATGGAATGTGAATAAAAGCGTTGTAAACCAATTCAAGGTTTAGTCCTTTAAAATGTACCCAGAATGTTCCCAGAATGAGTGCAGTTCCCCAGATAATCTTGGAAAATACATGTGAAAATGGTTGATTCACACTATAGAAGGAGTCAGAATCCTTAAATCGTTGTTTGGAGAAGAATTACTGACTTTGAACACATTTATCAAACTTAAGCAAAGTTTAGCTACTGACAGTTCAGGTATATCTGTTATAGTAGCTGGTATTACCTTAACGAAAACCCCTGTCATTTTTTGTGTGTGACATACTGAGATCTGTTTACAATTTTGATATTTGTTTCTAAATTCAAAGTTTTTTTCAATTAATTCAGTAATTTTTTTTAACTTTTTTTTTTTTTTTTTTTAACTTTTGGCCACACTGCACGGCATTGAAATATTAGTTACCTGACCAGGGAACCCACACCTCCTGCAGTGAAGCGTGGAGTCTTAACCACTGACTGCCAGGGAAGTCCCAATTCAGTGATATTTATTGAGCACTTACAATGTACCAGATAAATCCTTGCAGATAAAGGAATTTAAAAAAAATGAAAAACAGACAACCAAAGTATTCCTGAAGTTTCCATTCACTGGAGGTAAGCAAGGCTGCTGTGGAGATAGAGCAGGTAAATAAATATATAACTACATAGTAAATCAGTACTATATAAAATATAGTAAAATAATAAAATAGGGTACCATGGTAGCAACAAGGTTGGAAGGAACTATAACTGTTTTAAACAGATTGGTCATGGAAATCTAATTAAAAATATGGGAGAGAGAGGAAACTGTTTGGATATCTGGAGAAAACATTTTATAAGATATTAAATACCAGGGGCAAAATTCCTAAGGAGAAGGCAAACCTGATGTTCAGGATAAGCAAAGATAGACATAGATATGAAACAGAGTAAGTGACAGGGCTCGTAATTAAGAAGCGACAGGAAAGCAATAAGGACAAGACATCCCAGGAACCTATAGGCCATTTTAAGTTAAGGACAATGGCTTTTACTCTAAGGAAAATGGGAAACCATTAGAATGTTTTGAGAAAGAAACTTCATGTATATCTAATATTTTACAATATTACTCTGGCAGCTTTGTAGAAACTAGGCCAAAAAGATAAGAGTATAAGAAAGGAGGCAAGTTATATGAATCTAATGAAATATTCAAGCAGAAGATGATCATGGTCATCATGGTCTTAACAGTAATTTAATGGTCCAATTCTGGATGTATTTGAAGGTAGAGATAATGGGATTTTCTAATAGTCTAGATATGGTGTATAATAGAAAAAGAAAGAGCCAAATATGACTCCAGAAAGTGGCCTGGGTAACTGGCAGAATACAGTTGCCATTTACTATGTGGATCAAACTGAGGGAAAATCAAGTCTGATAGGGGAGGATTGGGAGTATCATTTTGGACCTGTTAGTTTTGTGTCATCTCTAAGACATTCAAGTGATATAGCAGAAGGCATTTGGAATTATGAAATTAGTGTTCAGGGGAGAAGTTGGGGATAGAGATTTACATTTGCAAGACAGCTCATAGAGGTATTTAAAAACATGAGATCGAGGTGTAAGCAGTAAGTTAAGTGCAAAATCAGATTACTATGTAACAGCATACCTGGCATATTTGACACCCAGAGTGTATAATTTTATTTTAAGACTTTAATTTTTCAAAGAGATTTTGGTTTACAACAAAAATGAGAAGATGGTACAGAGATTTTCCTTAACCCCCACACATGCATAGCCTCCCCCAGTATCAGTATCACTTACCAGAATGGTACAGTTGTTACAATTGATGAACCTACATTGACATATCACCCATAGTCCATGGTTCACCTGACTATGGGGTTGGTTAGGGTTGATTTTGTACATTATATGGGTTTGGAAAAATGTATAATGTCATATATCCATCTTTAATATCATACAGAGTATTTTCACTGACCTAAAATTTGTGCTGTGCCTCTTCATCTCTCCCCCATGCACCCCCCCTGGCAACCAATGACCTTTTTATTGCCTCCATAGTTTGCCTTTTCCAGAATGTTATATAGCTGGAATCAAAATATGTAGCCTTCACAGATTAGCTTCTTTCACTTAATAGTATTTATTTAAGGTTCCTCCATGTCTTTTTGTGACTTGATAACTCATTTCTTGTTAGCACTGAATAATATCCCATTGTCTGGATATGCCACAGTTTATTTAACCATTCACTTACTAAAGGACATCTTGGTTGCTTCCAGGGTTTGGCAATTATGAATAAAGCTGCTATACATATCTGTGTTCAGGTTTTTGTATAGACCTAAGTTTGCAAATCCATTGGCTAAATACCAAGGGGTGTGATTTGCTGAATCATTTGGTAAAAATATGTTTAGTTTTGTAACAAATCGTCAAACTGTCTTCTCAAGTAGCTGTAACACTTTGCATTCCCACCAGCAATAAATGAGAGTTCCTTTTGCCCTACATCCATACCACCATTTGATGTTGTCAGTGTTCTGGGTTCTGGCCGTTCCAGTAGGTGTGTAGTGGTACTTCACTGTTGTTGTAATTTACATTTCCATGGTGACGTATGATGTGGACCATCTCTTCATATGCTTAATAGCCATCTGTACATCTTTTTTGATGAGGTGTCTGTTAAAGGTCTTTGGCCCATTTTTAAATGGAGTTGTTTGTTTCAATATTATGAGTTTTTTAGTTCTTTGTATATTTTCTATAGTAGTCCTTGATCAGAAGTGTATTTTGAAAATATTTTCTCTCAGTCTGTGGCTCATCTTCGACTTCTCTTGACATGGTCTTTGACATAGCAGAAGTTTTTAACTTTAATGAAGCCCAGCTTATCAATTTCTTTCATGGAATGTGCCTTTGGTTTTATATCTAAGAAGCTATCACCATACCCATGGTCATGTTGATTTTTCTCATATGTTGTTTTCTAGAAGTTTCATGGTTTTGCATTTTACATTTATGTCTAAGATCCATTTTGAGTTAATTTTTGTGAAGGGTGTTAGGTCTGTTTCTAGAGTCATGTTTTGCAAGTAGATGTACCATTGTTCCAGCATCATTTGTTGAAGAGACTGTCTTTGCTCCATTGCATTGCTTTTGGTCCTTTGCCAAATATCAAATTGACTATATTTATGGGAGTCTATTTCTGAGTTCTCTATATTGTTCCATTGATCTGTTTGTCTTTTCTCAGTGTTAACACACTGTCTTGATTATTGTAGCTTTATAGTAATTTTTTAAGACAGGTAATATCAGTCCACCAACTTTATTCTTTTCCTCAATATCATGTTGGCTATTCTTGTGTCTTTTGTCTCTCCATGTAAACTATAGCATAGGTTTGTCCATGTCCATAAAAAAACTTGTTGGAATTTTGATTGGGATTGCATAGAAACTGTAGATCAACTTAAGAATTGACATCTTGACAATATTGAGTCTTCCTATTAATGAACATGGAATAGCTCTTTATTATTTTTTATTTGATTTTGTACATCAGAATTTTGTAGTTTTCCTCATATAGCTCTTGCACATAGTTTGTTAGATATATACCTAATTATTTCATTTTGGAGGATACTAATATAAATGGTATTGTGTTTTAAATTTCAAATTCCACTTGTTCAATGTTGGTATATAGGAAAAAAATTGACTTTCGTACACTAACCTTGTATTCTGTAACCTTGGTGTAATCACTTATTAGTCCCAAGAGTCATAGAGGAACCCATACAATATTTTTAAATTTATCTCTAGGAGTTTGACCAGGTTCCCATGGTAAATATCAAAGGAAAATCTCCTTGGGCTACCAGCAGAGAGAGGGAAAGGAACCATTTTGAAATAATCCAGAGAACCTTGTCCTTCTTAACAAGGTCTGCCCTCAGAGGGAACTACTTAACCAGAGCCTAACCTGCTGTAGCAAAGCCTAACTGACTTGGGCTAGAAAAGAAGATTTCAAATCAAGAATCTAAGTCTCCACCATAGGAAATTAGAAAAAAGAGGAGCAAATTAAACCCAATGTAAGCAATAAATAAATACATAAAAATTAGAGCAGAAATCAATGAAATTTGAAACAGAAAATTAATAGAGAAAATCAACAAAATCAAAAGCTAATTCTTTGGAAAGTTCAATAAAATCAATAACCTACTAGGCAGGCTAACTAAGAAAAAAAGACAGGGAACACAAATTACTAATATGAGAAATTAAAGAGAGGACATCATTACAGATCCCATGGAAATTAAAAAGATAATCAGGAATACTATGAACAACTACATGCTCCAAAATTTGCTAACCTAAATGTAATGGACCAGTTCCTTGAAAGACACATGCTACCAAAATTCACCCCAGAATTAGAGAATCTGAATAGGCCTATATGTATTTTACTAAATTAATAATTAATACTTTCCAAAAGAAAAAAAAACAAAGCCAAATAAGTTCACTGTTGAATTCTAACCAAACATTTAAAAAAGAAGTTATATCAATTCTCTACAATCTCTGTCAGAGGATAAAAGCAGAGAGAATACTTTCTAACTCATTCTATATGGCTACCAGTACACTAAAACCAAACCAGACAAAGATACTACAACAAAACTGCAGACTAGTATCCTTCATGAACATAAATGTAAAACTCCTCAGCAAGAAATTAATAAATGGAATCCAAAAATGTATGACAAGAATTATGCACCATGAACCAGTGGGACTTATCTCAGGTATGTAAGGTTGGTTCAACATTCAAAAGTCAATTAATGGGAGGTGCCCAGTGCAGCCGTCTTGAATTGAGGTGCCCCAAGCAGCTCTTCAACACAGGATCCATGGAGTTGGGGTGTCAATGTGGTGGTTCTGCACTGTGAACTCTAGTCTGACGTGTTAGGTATAAGGCCTCTGCACATGGCTCCCTAGAGGTACCCAGTGTTCTGCCTATGCCTCTGAATGGTCTCAAGCTCAGCATTGCATCTCCTCATTCAGTTGTCTCACTATCCCCTTTGGTGTTCACGTGCACTTGTGGATTCTTTGGAGACACCTCATAGCTGCCGTATGGATGACAGGCTCTTGGTGCTCCAGCCAGGCATCAGGCTTGTGCCTCTGGGGTGGAAGAGCCAAGTTCAGGACATTGGTCCACAAGAGAACTCCTGCTCCACATAATATTAAATGGTGAAAGCTCTGCCAGAGATCTGCATCTCAACGCTGAGACCCAGCTCCCCTCAACGACCAGCAAGCTACAATGCTGGACACCCTATGCCAAACAACTAGCAAGACAGGAACACAACCCGACCCATTAGCAGAGAGGCTGCCTAAGATCATAATAAGGTTGCAGACACCCCAAAACACACCACCAGACGTGGACCTGCCCACCAGAAAGACAAGACCCAGTCTCATGCACCAGAGCACAGGCACTAGTCCCCTCCACCAGGAAGCCAACACAACCCACTGAACCAAACTTAGCCAATGGGAACAGACACCACAAACAATGGAAACAATGAATCTGCAGCCTGCGAAAAGGAGACCCCAAACACAGTAAGTTAAGAAAAATGAGAAGACAGAGAAACACACAGCAGATGAAGGAGCAAGGCAAAAACCCACCACACCTAACAAATGAAGAGGAAAAAGGCAGTCTACCTGAAAAAGAATTCAGAATAATGATAGTAAAGATGATCCAAAATCTTGGAAATAGAATGGAGAAAATACAAGAAACGTTTAACAAGGACCCAGAAGAACTAAAGAGCAAGCAAACAGTGATGAACAACACAATAAATGAAATTAAACATTCTCTAGAAGGGATCAAGTAGAATAACTGAGGCAGAAGAACGGATAAGTGACCTGGAAGATAAAATAGTGGAAATAACTACTGCAGAGCAGAATAAAGAAAAAGAATAAAAAGAATTGAGGACAGCCTCAGAGACCTCTGGGACAACATTAAACACACCAACATTCGAATTATAAGGGTCCCAGAAGAAGAAGAGAAAAAGAAAGGGACTGAGAAAACATTCGAAGAGATTATAGTTGAAAACTTGCCTAATATGTGAAAGGAAATAGTCAATCAAGTCCAGGAAGCACAGAGAGTCCCATACAGGATAAATCCAAGGAGAAACACACCAAGACACATATTAATCAAACTATCAAAAAATAGATACAGGGCTTCCCTGGTGGCGCAGTGCTTGAGGGTCTGCCTGCCAATGAAGGGGACACGGGTTCGTGCCCCAGTCCGGGAAGATACCACAGGCTGCAGAGCGGCTGGGCCCACGAACCATGGCTGCTGAGCCTGCGTGTCCAGAGCCTGTGCTCCGCAATGGGAGAGGCCACAACAGTGAGAGGCCTGCATATCAAAAAAAAAACAAACAAAATAGATACAAAGGAAAAATATTAAAAGCAGCAAGGGGAAAACAGAAAGTAACATACAAGGGAATCCCCATAAGGTTAACAGCTGATTTTTCAGCAGAAACTCTGCAACCCAGAAGGGAGTGGCAGGACATATGTAAAGTGATGAAAGGGAAAAACCTACAACCAAAATTACTCTACCCAGCAAGGATCTCATTCAGATTTGATGGGGAAATTAAAAGCTTTACAAACAAGCAAAAGCTAAGAGAATTTAGCACCACCAAACCATCTTTACAACAAATGCTAAAGGAACTTCTCTAGGCAGGAAACACAAGAGAAGGAAAAGACCTACGAAAGCAAACCCAAAACAATTAAGAAAATGGTATGAAGAACATACATATTGATAATTACCTTAAATATAAATGGATTAAGTGCTCAAACCAAAAGACATAGACTGGCTGAATGGATACAAAAACAAGACCCATATATATGCTGTCTACAAGAGACCCACTTCAGACCTAGGGACACATACAGACAGAAAGTGAGGGGATGGAAAAAGATATTACATGCAAATGGAAATCAAAAGGAAGCTGGAGTAGCAATTCTCATATCAGACAAAATAGACTTTAAAACAAAGACTATTACAAGAGACAAAGAAGGACACTACATAATGATCAAGGGATCAATCCAAGAAGAAGATATAACAATTGTAAATATTTCTGCACCCAACATAGGGGCACCTCAATACATAAGGCAAATACTAACAGCCATAAAAGGGGAAATTGACAGTAATACAACCATAGTAAGGGACTTTAACACCCAACTTTCACGATTGGACAGATGATCCAAAATGAAAATAAATAAGGAAACAGAAGCTTTAAATGATATATTAAACAGGATGGACTTAATTGATATTTATAGGACATTCCATCCAAAAACAACAGAATATACTTTCTTCTCAAGTGCTCATGGAACATTCTCCAGGATAGATCATATCTTGGGTCACAAATCAAACCTTGGTAAATTTAAGAAAATTGAAACCATATCAAGTATCTTTTCTGACCACAAGGCTATGAGCTAGATATCAATTACAGGAAAAATATCTGTAAAAAATACAAACACATGGAGGCTAAACAGTACACTACTTAATAACCAAAAGATCACTGAAGAAATCAAAGAGGAAATCAAAAAATACCTAGAAACAAATGACAATGAAAACACAACGACCCAAAACCTATGGGACGCAGCAAAAGCAGTTCAAAGAGGGAAGTTTATAGCAATACAATCCTACATTAAGAAACAAGAAACATCTCAAATAAACAACCTAACATTACACCTAAAGCAATTAGAGAAAGAGGAACAAAAAAAACCCCAAAGTTAGCAGAAGGAAAGAAATCATAAAGATCAGATCAGAAATAAATGAAAAAGAAATGAAGGAAATGATAGCAAAGATCAATAAAACTAAAAGCTGGTTCTTTGAGAAGATAAACAAATTTGATAAACCATTAGCCAGACTCATCAAGAAAAAAAAGGAGAAGACTCACATCAATAGAATTATAAATGAAAAAGGATGAGTAACAACTGGCACTGCAGAAATACAAAGGATCATGAGAGATTACTACAAGCAACTCTATGCCAATAAAATGGACAACCTGGAAGAAATGGACAAATTCTTAGAAATGCACAACCTGCCAAGACTGAACCAGGAAGAAACAGAAAATATGAACAGACCAATCACAAGCACTGAAATTGAAGCTCTGATTTAAAGTCTTCCAACAAACAGAAACACAGGTCCAGATGGCTTCACAGGCGAATTCTATCAAACATTTAGAGAAGAGCTAACACCTATCCTTCTCAAACTCTTCCAAAATATAGAAGAGGGAGGAACACTCCCAAACTCATTCTACGAGGCCACCATCACCCTGATACCAAACCCAGACAAAGATGTCACAAAAAAACAAAACTACAGACCAATATCACTGATGAACATAGATGCAAAAATCCTCAACAAAATACTAGCAAACAGAATCCAACAGCACATTAAATGGATCATACCATGATCAAGTGGGTTTATCGCAGGAATGCAAGGATTTTTCAATACACAGAAATCAATCAATGTGATACACCATATTAACAAATTGAAGAATAAAAACCATATGATCATCTCAATAGATGCAGAAAAAGCTTTGGACAAAATTCAACACCGATTTATGAAAAAAACTCTCCAGAAAGTAGGCATAGAAGTAACTTACCTCAACATAATAAAGGCCATATATGACCAACCCACAGCCAACATAGTCCTCAATGGTGAAAAATTGAAACCATTTCCTCTAAGATCAGGAACAAGACAAGGTTGCCCACTCACGCCACTGTTATTCACATACTTTTGGAAGTTTTAGCCACAGCAATCAGAGAAGAGAAAGAAATAAAAGTAATACAAATCAGAAAAGAAGAAGTAAAGTTGTCACTGTTTGCAGATGACATGATACTATACCTAGAGAACCCTAAAGATGCTACCAGAAAACTACTAGAGCTAATCAATGAATTTGGCAAAGTAGCATGATTCAAAATTAATGCACAGAAATCTTTTGCATTCCTATACTCTAATGATGAAAAATCTGAAAGTGAAATTAAGATAACACTCCCATTTAACACTGCAACACAAAGAATAAAATATCTAGGAATAAATCTACCTGAGGAGACAAAATCCTATATGCAGAAAATTATAAAACACTGATGAAAGAAATTAAAGATGATACAAATAGCTGGAAAGATATACCATGTTCTTGGATTGGAAGAATCAACATTGTGAAAATGACTATACTGCCCAAAGCAATCTACAGATTCAATGCAATCCCTATCAAACTACCAATGGCATTTTTCACAGAACTAGAACAAAAAATTTCACAGTTTGTATGGAAACATAAAAGACCCCAAATAGCCAAAGCAATCTTGAGAAAGAAAAACGGAGCTGGAGGAATCAGGCTCCCGGACTTCAGACTATACTACAAAGCTACAGTAATTAAGACAGTATGGTCCTGGCACAAAAACAGAAATACAGATGAATGGAACAGGATAGAAAGCCCAGAGATAAACCCATGCACATATCGTCACCTTATCTTTGATAAAGGAGGCAAGAGTATAAAATGGAGAAAAGACAGCCTCTTTAATAAGTGTTGCTGGGAAAACTGGACAGCTACATGTAAAAGAATGAAATTAGAACACTCCCTAACTCCATACACAAAAATAAACTCAAAATGGATTAAAGACCTAAATGTAAGGCCAGACACTCTAAAACTCTTAGAGGAAAACATAGTCAGAACACTCTATGACATAAATCATAGCAAGATCCTTTTTGACTCAGCTTCTAAAGAAATGGTAATAAAAACAAACATAAAAAAATGGGACCTAATGAAACTTAAAAGCTTTTGCACAGCAAAGGAAATCATAAACAAGATGAAAAGACAACCCTCAGCATGGGAGAAAATATTTGCAAATTAAGGCAACTGACAAAGCATTAATCTCCAAAATTTACAAGCAGCTCATGCAGCTCAATATCAAAAAAACAAATAACCCAATCCAAAAATGTGCAGAAGATCTAAATAGACATTTCTCTAAGAACATATACAGATTGCCAACAAACACATGAAATAATGCTCAACATCATTAATCATTAGAGAAATGCAAATCAATACTACAATGCAATATCATCTCACACTGGTCAGAATGGCCATCATCAAAAAATCTACAAACAGGGCTTCCCTGGTGGCGCAGTGGTTGAGAGTCCGCCTGCCGATGCAGGGGATACAGGTTCGTGCCCCAGTCCGGGAGGATCCCACATGCCGCGGAGCGGCTGGGCCCGTAAGCCATGGCCTCTGAGCCTGCACGTCCGGAGCCTGTGCTCTGCAATGGGAGAGGCCACAGCAGTGAGAGGCCCACGTACCGCAAAAAAAAAAAAAAAAAATCTACAAACAGTAAATTCTGGAGAGGGTATGGAGAAAAGGGAAACCTCATACACTGTTGGTGGGAATGTAAATTGATACAGCCATTATGGAGAACAGTATGGAGGTTCCTTAAAAAACTAAAAATAGAACTACCATACGACCCAGCAATCCCACTACTGGGCGTATACCCTGAGAAAAGCATATTTCAAAAAGAGTCATGTACCACATTATTCATTGCAGCTCTATTTACAATAGCCAGGACATGGAAGCAACCTAAGTGTCCATCGACAGATGAATGGATAAAGAAGATTTGGCACATATATACAATGGAATATTACTCAGCCATAAAAAGAAACGAAATTGAGTTATTTGTTGTGAGGTGGATGGACCTAGAGTGTGTCATACAGAGTGAAGTATGTCAGAAAGAGAAAAACAATACTGTATGCTAACACACATATATGGAATCTAAAGAAAAAAAAGTCATGAAGAACCTAGGGGCAAGACGGGAATAAAGACACAGACCTAGTAGAGAATGGACTTGAGGACACGGGGACGGGGACTGGTGAGCTGGGACAAAGTGAGAGTGGTAGTGTATATATGGACATATATACATTATCCAATGTAAAATCGATAGCTAGTGGGAAGCAGTCACATAGCACCGGGTGATCAGCTCGGTGCTTTGTGACCACAAGGGTGCGATAGGGAGGGTGGGAGGAGGGAGACACAAGAGGGAGGAGATTTGGGGGTATATGTATATGTATAACTGATTTACTTTGTTATAAAACAGGAACTAACACACCATTGTAAAGCAATTATACTCCAATAAAAATGTTTTTTTAAAAGTCAATTAATGTAATCCATTACATCAATAGACTCAAAGGGAAAAAATCTTATGGTCATATCATAAGTGAATAAGAAGCATTTGATAAAATCCAACACCCATTCATGATAAAAATCCAGGAAACTAGGAATAGAGGACAATTTTCTTAACTTGGTAAAGACCATCTACAAGATACCTACATTATACCTACAAGTTAACATGAAACTTGATGAAAAACCTGAAACTTTCCCACTAAGATCAGGTACAAGGCAAGGACGTCCCCTCTCACCATTCCTTTTCAACATCATACTGAGAGTTTTGGTAATGCAGTAAGGCAAGAAAATGACATAAAGGGCATATGCAAATCAGGAAGGAAGACATAAAACTGTCTTTGTATGCAGATGACATGACATGTCCTCCAGGGAGAGGACAGCCGTCTATAAGCCAACGAGAGAGGCCTGGAACAGATCTTTCCCTCAAAGCCCTCTGAAAGAGCCAGCCCTGCTGACATTTGATTTTGAACTTCTAGAGATAATAAATTTTTGTTGTTTGAGTAGTCAGTTTCAATAAAAAGTAGAACATAAAAATAATTTTATACTACAACTAATGAAATGAATTCATAATTTTAATAACATTTTTTGAAAAAAGGGAAGACATATTGGTCTGTCACAGTAATTCATAATAATACTGCAGTTTTCTTAATTCATTTTTATTTTAAAAACAAATAATTAAAGTAAGACTAAATTCCAGTTAATTCCAATTTTAAAGATATTATTCAAATTCAGTAGACTATTTCCCTTATTACCTAAAGATCACATAGAGCAAACAAAAACATTACACACTGAAGTTTCCTAGCTATCTCATTGTTTTAAATTCTATGCACAAATTAAAAATCCCAGTGTAATATAGAATAGTAGAATTGAAGTAATTCATGGCCTTTTTCCTCACCTTTACAGTCACTGGTGCATCACTCCTATTTGAATCTATTGTTTAAAGGCAGGGTCCACATGGGTTGGAGATACACCACCACACTGGAAAAGAGCTCAAACAATTCTGAATCATCACAAGCTCATTCTGAGAAGGAAGGCTTGTAACTTAGTCTGTGTGAGTGAAAGACAGAAAAGGTGCTAACTTGAAGATTAAATATAAATTATTAAAATTCTACAGGAACTATAGCAATTCTTAAACATAGGCGTAACAAAATGCCTTTTTTTTTTCAGTAAGGAGTGTTGCTCGTGAATTGTGACAGTAAAAACAGAACATTTTAGTAAGTTGTGTTATTATTTTTAACTTCTCTATGGACTATGCATAATCTTTCTCACTGCACCTAGGCAAATACATCCCTCTTGGAAACTAGAGATGTGGTGTTATAAAAGTCAAATGAAAAGATTTTTTTAAAGAGGAGGTAATAATCAACTGAGTTAAATTCTGCTGATGGTTAATTATAATAAACACTGAGCTGAGCACTGAGAATTAGCCTCTGTAATTGCCAAAATGGAGGTCACGGGTGACCTTGACTAGAGCAGTTCAGTGGTGTGGGGAAAACATTGACCAGAGAAGGTTCTAGGGAGTATGAAGAAAAGGAATTGAATTTGTGAGCACAGACAACTACTGAGGGGTTCTTGCTCTAAGGGAGAGAAAAGAAATGAATTAACAGCAGGAGAGGATATACAATGGAAAAATACTTACAGAGATAGAAGGGATAGCATATTTCCATGCTCAGGGGAAATCATTCAGCAAGAGGGGTAAAAAAGAGAGGAGTGAAGATTATAGGAGATGATAGAGAAATAGAGAAAAAGAGAGTAAAATTATTGATCAAATAGATCAAGTGATGGATTTATAGGCCAATTGGATGGGTTAGCAGAGTTGGATTTAACTCATGGGCTTTTGCCAAGAGAGGTAATTGGATAAAGGATGCAAGGGGTTTCAGGTTGTGGTCTTGAAAAGACAGAACAGAGGACATAAGGCAGTGAGAGACAGTAAAAAAGTGGTAAAATCCATGAATAAATAAATAGTATATAACATTACCCTTGTTTAAATATTTTTATATAATTGAAGAGTTAAGGAGTGGAGGTAAATCTCTCTAAAACTTAGAGGGCATATTATTTATATGGAAATAAAAATATGTTGGTCTTTTCTCTAATAAACTTTTAGCGTAGAAAAAACTTAAGCATTAAAATTATGAAACGAGGCCCACTTTAAGGAGAAAAAGTTATAAAAATTATTCTCTGCTTTAGGAAACATTAAATAACAAATCACTATTAGTACATTTATTTAAATAATTAATAAGTGCCTACTGCATTTTGCTATGCATTGCAAACAAAAAGACAATTCAGTTAATTATAGCATTTAAAGAAGGATTCCTGGAGAAGTTGAAGTGTGGTCTAGCAGAGGGGCAAAGATGGATGAGAATGTTGCAGGCAGAGGAGCAGCATGGGTGAAGTCACGGAAGGTGTGAAAAGCATGGAATGGATGCGAACAACTTCACTGTGTGAATGGAGGGAAGGACATTCGCAGGTGAACAATAGGACAAGAAGCTGGCTGGAGAGTGATAAGCCTCAGTAGCCAGTTGCACAAATAAGAAAATCCAGTTTGCATCTTGAGATTATAGATGATATGTATATATTTCTTACCTACTGTAAAATGGACCAGTGAACACCAGAAAGATAGGAAAACCTTACTTCTGAAGTAAGAGTAATCATCTCCATTTAATAGACAAAAGGGAAAAAAAAACTAACAAATATTGTAACATATACTATTTGTTCTAAAGTTATAACAGATTACCACATTCCCTAAATGAGGAGGCCACAGACTTAATTCTTAGAAATTGTAAGACTTATGAATTTGTTGCTAGGTAGTCCTAAAATAACCTTCAGATTCCCTGCTTCCACTGATGAAAGGTCAGAGTCTGTCAGCATGTTCTCCATCGGGCTGAGGAAGGCAGAATTGAAACATACCTAATATGCTGGAAATAAAGGCAGTGTCCTGATTTTACCCGCTGGCAGGCAAAGTCCTTCAGTAGATTGGTGTTTGTCTTCTCTTGGGAAATCACCAGAATGCAGCTGCCTTCATTAATGTTCCTTTCCTGCTCCTCTTTCCTACTGCCATGGCTTAGTGACAGGCCTCCTAAAAGATGGTAATGTAACAGGACTGTTACAGAATTAAAGTCCGTGCTGTTTCAGTGAAGCAATGTATCCAGTTAGATGTCCTGCCTGCTGCAGTAAAATAACTTGGAAACAAAACACTAACGGTATAGGAAACAATCTCAAAATTGATAGGCCAAAAAGCCAAGGTCTTAAACTTTGCTAATGTAATATCTTTTCATAAAAATAGAAGAATATAGAAATATTGTAATATTTCTTAATAACCCAAGAGATGATGAATCTAATATTTTTTCTTAATAAAAGATTACAGTGTTATTTTTTATTTTAAAAAGATACTGTTTTTCAAAATATGATAGTCACTTATTAAATGTACTAGGTATAATGGAAAAGAAAAATGTGTAATGGCTTTTGAGAACTAGCTCTTATTAGAAGGTTATAAATTCAATGAATGATAATCTGGAATGCTTGAATTCCTCCTGAAGACTAATTTTCATTAGACTTATGCCTCTACCATAAATAATGCTCATTAGGTATTTAAAAAGAAAGAAAAAAGAAAAGTCAAGACACTTTAGAACCAATTCTATTGTACTTAGATTTGTTTTGTTTCAATTTTTTATGGAAGTTCTGAGAGACAATTTCTGATCATTTGTCCTCATTCATGTATCAGAAACCAAAATCCTGAGAATGACTATTAAAAGGTCTCATCCTGAGAATGACTATTAAAAGGTCTCTCAGTCTGAAACTATTTCATAGGTAAAGGAGGAATATGTGAAAGTCAAGACAATGAGTTGGGTCAACTGATACTTTCAAATACTTCTCAGATCTCACACATTTATTCTGTGGACTCAGCACTTACAGAGAAATGTTAAATTTCCTGTGTATATCCTTTTTTTAGGCCTTTTGTCAGTACTTGGATAATTACACTGAGACTTCTCTCAAAAAATTGGAAATGTGAATATAAGAACATCCTGTGAATTTAAACTGTAAAAATAATACATTAATATCCAAACAAAGTCATCCCAATGAAACTAACTCGCAGGTTTATGAGAATTGACTATCCTTGTTGAATTTTCATAACTAGTGAAAAGGTAGTAAGAAGAGGAAAGGCTGGAGGGTAAGGATGAGTTGATCAAGCTTGGATTCATAGAAGGATAGTAAATGAAGTAAAAATCAAAAGTTCTCAATCAAGCCCTACTGGGGAAGAGAGCTAACACTGACGGAGAGGAGAGAGTGTAGAGGCTTCGGTGCTATTGGTATGGCGTTTTGTGTTGTGAAGATATATAAGGAGATGTGGGCATTTTGAGTTTTTTCGATTTGATTAGATCATTCCACTGAGAAATTATTTATAAGGTTGCCTTATCTAATTTACCTTGTCTGATAATATCCTCACTCTGTTTATTAGTTATATTTCCACACTGACTAACATCAGTATTTTCACCCATGTGACAAATTTATCTAAGACTAAAACATAAATTCATAAAATTTATGGTTTAATATATCAGTCTTTTGGGGACACTTAATATGAGTCTGTTTCAGAAAGACACTAATTATTGTTTCCTAAGCTGAAGGGCAGATCATGGGCTAAATTAAATAATCTTAGGTAATAGACATTTAAAATATGGTAAAGCATAGGCTAAGAGAAATAATCCAAATTGTAAGACTTCCTTGTAACAGTTACACCAGATACCTCTAGCAACAACTTTGCTGTGTGCAGATCCAGTAATTCAATTTTCATTTAAATTGTCGACCTTCAAAACTCATTCAAAATAATAAAGTATTATGATTATATGAGTAGATGACAAAAATAAATTATTATTTCAATTATGGAAATTTTGTTTAAAAATTATGAGTGAAAGAAAAAGAAATAGCTATTTTACAAAAAGTGAGACTTTCAATTAAGTTGACAAACAATTGCTCAATACAAGATCTTTCTAAAAATATCAGTGATGATTCAAAATTTTAAAGTTTGCATATTTTAGGTTTAGATTACAATATAAGAGACATTGACCAATTAATATTTGAGTATGTTGTTTTCTCATATTCACATTTACATCTGTCAAAGAAAAACTACTGCTAGATTAAAGATTGTGTTCCAGATTTATTGGAATTTTAAAAGAAGAGACTAATGTTTACCTTGCTTTATTGCATTGTATGATCCATATTAAAAATATTTGTACTCAGTTTTCTGAAATAAAAAATATAAAATGTGTCAGGATATAGTTGTTAAAATTTTTCAGTATATATATGCAAATACCATGAAAAATCACGTTTTTGGAGCCACTGAAAGAAATGATAGGCAATCTATTTACTGATATCTTGTCTGTTGTCAGTGTTCATTGGTTGAGTTGTGAAGAGTCTTACAAAGATTTAGTATATTGTTAATTCAAATTCAAGAGTTTTCATAAAACAAAAATGCTTGCTAGTTATTCAATAATCAGAGACAAAAAATGACAATGCAATTCATATTTTTTCACTGACATTTTGAAGCACCAATCAATGGTGCTTATTGTGATCTAGCTGGACAGTTTGAGTTGTGTAGTAGAAGACACACTGTTGAAATTGAAACCGTACATAATACAGTCAATAATAATGAATCCATGTATTTCTTCTAACATGAATCAATATGCAAAAGATTTTTCTCTTGTAAAAGAGCAAAAAGAAAAATTCTAAGGGTTTTTTTTGCTATTGATAAAGTTAAGATGGCTTTCAGTTTAGGCAACACCATTTTGAATTTGATGAAAATAATACGAGTGTAACAAAAGAATTAGATAAGTTGTTCAACTTGGACATAGGTAGTTTTTAAATATGTATGCTTTTAATTTAAATCCAAATCAGTTCTACTAAAATAAGAACTATTTTTTTATATAGGATGCAGATATTAAGGAAAACTACTTTTTGGTACTTGATTTGTTTTTTAGAAAACATTGAAGTAAAACATTTGGAAAAACTTGGCTATCTACTTTTTTTTTATCAATAATCACTTTGTTCTTTAAAATTTTATATAGTTGATTAACAATGTCATGTTAGTTTCAAGTGTACAGCAAAGTGATTCTGTTATACATATACATGTATCTATTCTTTTTCATATTATTTTCCCATTTAGGTTATTACAGAGTATTGAACAGAGTTCCCTATGCTATACAGTAGGTCCTTGTTGGTTATCTATTTTAAATACCATAGTGTGTACATGTCAATCTCAAACTCCCAGTCTATCTCTCCCCCCAATCCTTCCCCACTGGTGACCATAAGTTCGTTCTCTAAGTCTGTGAGTCTGTTTCTGTTTTGTATCTTTTTTTAAGATTCTGCATATAAGCAATATCGTATAATATTTGTCTGTCTCTGTCTGACTTACTTCACTTAGTATGATAATCTTCAGGTCCATCCATGTTGCTGCAAATGGCATTATTTCATTCTTTTTAATGGCTGAGTAATATTCCATTGTATATATGTACCATATCTTCTTTATCCATTCACTTATCAGTGGACATTTAGATTGTTTCCATGTCTTGGCTATGGTAAACAGCACTGAAATGAACATTGGTGTGCATGTATCCTTTTGAACCATGTTTTTCTCAGGATATATGCCCAGGATTAGGATTTCTAGATCATAGAGTAGCTCTAGTTTTAGTTTTTTAAGGAACCTCCATACTGTTCTCCATAGTGGCTCTACCAGTTTACATTCCCACCCTCCTACACTGTTGGTGGGAATGAATCTACTTTTCTAACGGCAAATTTTATGAAACTTGCATACATGTCATGTATTTTCAATAAAAATTCAGAATCTTAATTGAGATATGCTGATTTACCACAATAAGTTTAGTGAACATCTATCATTTCATATAGATACAAAATAAAAGATAAAGAAAAAAATTTTTTTCCTCATGATGAGAAGTCTTAGGTTTTACTCTCTTAACAACTTTCCGTATCTAACATAGAGCAGTGTTAATTGTATTTATCATGGGTATATTACATCCCTAATACTTCTTTATCTTATAACTGGAAGTTTGTATCTGTTGACTACCTTCATCCAGTTCACCCTCCCCCAACCCTATCACAATAAAAATGTTTATACTGTCAAAGTGATAATATTTTAGATATATTGTGTTAAATAAAATATATTAATAAAATTAATTTTACCCATTTTTTAACTTTTTAAGTATAGCTATTAGAAAAATATAAATTACATATATGGTTTATATTACATTTCTGTTGGAAAGCACTGTCTTTCTTCCACTGTTTGAACTAATTGTGTAAATTTCACTGTTATATTTTTATTAAGATATAAGCATTTTAACTCACAAAGGGCATGAAGGGAAGGAGTCGGCAAAAATGGAAATCATGAATAAACAGAAGCAAAAGAAGAAAATTTATGGGATAAGTTGCCTGAAGAATTTAGACATTTTCATACATAGACATTTAACTCAGAAGGGAAGATGGAGTGGAAGATATAAATGAGTTAAAGGTAGATAATATTTGACTTTATGACTTTCATAATTAATTTTAAAAGAGTAAGAGAGAGGCTAAGATCAAGAATAAAGAAAATCCAACACCTAAAAATTTGGTAAAGGAGAATAAACCACCAAAGGAGAATGGAGAGAATCATCTAGTAAAGTAGGAAAATAATCAGGATACGATGGTGTTCTGGAAGTCAGTGCATAATTTTAACAGGGGATTAGACACAGCTGAAAAGATAATTGTTGCCTCAGAATATATATTAGAAGACCAAAAGAAAATCCTGAGAATGAAGCTGAGAGAGACCAAACAAAGGAAAAAACAAAAGAGAGGTAAAGATTTATAAGTGGTACCTTGAGAAAGCCTAACATACATGTAATTAGAATCCTAGAAGGAAGGGAAAAATAGTGGGCCAAAAGCAATAAATGAGTCAATAATGACTGATTGCTTTTCAAAACCCTTGGAAGATATTAAGCCTATGAACCTAGAGCAGGATAGATACAAAAGAAACCAAACAGGCATATCATTGTAAAACTGCAAAAGTCAAAGTCCAGGTGAAAACTGAAAAGCCTGCCAGAGAAGAATTATAGACTACTCAAAAGGAGCAGAAGTAGAGTGATATCTGGCTTCTAATAAAAAAAGAAAAGAAAAAAGGCAAAAGACAATGGAATTATATCTTAAAATGCTGAAAAATTTGAAAATATTCAACCTAGAATTCAGTAAGATTCTACAAAAGTGGAGGTCAAATAAGATTAATTTTCAGATTAAAAACTGGATGTTCTTCAGGAACAATGATAATTTCAAAAGGAAGTAAAGATTTTCAGAAAAAGAGTAAATATAGAACTAAGTCTAAACTAAAGATATTCAGAAACAGAAAAAGAGTAAATATAGAACTAAATCTAAACTAGTTATAAGCAGTAGTAAACATCTAAAAATTAAATGCATATAGAGAATTCAAATGCAAGCCTTAAAACAGGTAAATCGGAAGGTATGTAAATGGCGTTAAACTGTTCTAAACTGTTAAACTAGTCCTTGTGTTACCAAGGAAGAGGGGAAAGTATTAATTTACATTATATTTGATAAGTAAGGTTGCAAGTTGTTATTTTTAAAAGAACTACAAAAAAACAATATTAAAAGAGTGTATTATTAACAATATAAATGGAAGGGTGAGAAGAAATGGTTAAGTATGGTCAGTCAATCTAGAAATATGAAGGAAATGAGAGAAAAAAATAGAATAGAACAAAGATATAGAAAACAAATGCTTAGGGAATTCCCTGGCGGTCCAGTGGTTAGGACTCCACACTCTCACTGCCAAGGGCCCAGGTTCCATCCATCCCTGGTCGGGGAACTAAAATCCCACAATCTGAGCAGCGCGGCCAAAAAAAAAAGCAAATTCTTAGAGCGTATATTGAAACCAAAATGTCTGTGATTACATTAAATATAAATACCTGAAAAATCAACTATATGACACTTAGAAACACTTAAAATATAAGAATATAGAAAAATCAGAAGTTAAAAAAATTTAAAAAACGTATCACCACTAAATAACTGATCAAAATAAAACTACTGTAGGTATGTTAGAAAAGTAGATTTTAAAGCAAAAAGTATTCTAATAAGAACATTTCATAGTAATACAAGGATCCAGTCATTAGGAAGATTTTTTATAAATTTATATTCAATCAATAACAGCCTCAAAATAGATTAAACAAAACAGATCCAAATAAAAGAGAAAACAGACAAATCTACATTCACAGTGTGAGATTTAGCACACTTATGAATGATTATGAAAAATAATTACAAAAATCACTAAGGATTTATAAGTTTAGAGAAGCTTGATTAACAAAAAAGGTCTAATTGAGAAATATAGGAAAACTGCTTCCCAGAAGTCAGAATGCATATTCTTTACAAGTATACTTGGAACATTTTCAAAAAATAAGTATATCTTAGGCCATTAATCAAGCCTCAAATAATTTCAAAGGATTAAGATTATACAAAGTATACTTTCTAACCACAGCGGAAATAAATTGGAAACAGTAACAAAGAGATAACTATAAAATTTCTTATGTAATTTACAATTAAGAAATATATAGATAAAAAAGAAATCACAGTGGGTATTAGGCATTGTTATTTTGAACTGAATAACAATGAAATGTTTGAATTATAAAATACAAGTTTATAGGAAAATACATAAACTTAAATGCAAATATTAGAACAGAAGAGATTTTTTAAATAACCAATAAGTAGCTGTTTCACTGAATTGGAAAAATAACATCAGGGAACCAAAGCTATTGGATCAGCATTGTTTCCATTCAGAAGTCAGAGATTTTCATGCATCTAACTTGGGCAGAACCTACTTGATCTTAGCCAGCGTTTCTAAAGTTCCAAAAGATAATAGTGTTTGAGATTTAGAAAGAAGAAATCAGAATTACTTAGAGTTCTTAAGAACTCACTTATCTTTGAGGTGGAGTTGATAGATAATTTGTTAACTATAGAAAGTATCTTATTTTTTTCTAAATACTGTCCTTTGATATACCACAAAATTGTGTGCTATTTCTAAGCAGCAGTAGGCATTGGCTCAAAAGATTATCGGAGTTTTGTCCTTTGTATGTTATCAGTATGTTCAGGATGCCTATGAAGTGCATTAGTCAGTGATACTTTCTATTGCAGTGATTTAAAACATATCTGGCAATAAACTGAGGGATTTCCTTTATATATTTTTTTAAATTAATTATTTTTTGTGGCTGCATTGGGTCTTCATTGTTGCATGCAGTCTTTCTGTAGTTGCGGTGAGTGGGGGCTACTCTTCGTTGTGCATGGGCTTCTCATTGTGGTGGCTTCTCTTTTTTGTGGAACATGGGCTCTAGGTGTGCAGGCTTCAGTAGTTGTGGCACGTGGGCTGAGTAGTTGTGGCTCGTGGGCTCTAGAGAGTAGGTTCAGTAGTTGTGGTACACGGGCTTAGTTGCGCCGCATCATGTGGGATCTTCCCAGACCAGGGCTCGAACCTGTGCCCCCTGTATTGGCAGGTGGATTCTTAACCACTGTGCCACCAGAGAAGTCCCTATCTTTCTTAAAAATATTCCCATCATTCTTTGTGCTTCTTTGTAATTGAAGTACAGTTGATTTATAATGTTTCAGGTGTACAGCAAAGTGATTCAGTTATTATATATATACATATATATATATATAAAACTCATTTTCAGATTATTTTCCATTATAGGTTATTATAAGATATTGAATATAGTTCCCTGTGATATACAGTAGTTCCTTGTTGTCTATCTATTTTATATATAGTAAGGTATATCTGTTAATCCCAAACTCCAATTTATCTCTCTCTCTCTTTCCCCTTTGGTAACCATAAGTTTGTTTTCTATGTCTATGAGTCTATTTCTGTTTCGTAAATAAGTTCATTTGTATCTTTTTTTTTTTTTTTTTTTGCGGTACGCGGGCCTCTCACTGTTGTGGCCTCTCCCGTTGCGGAGCACAGGCTCTGGACGCGCAGGCTTAGCGGCCATGGCTCACGGGCCTAGCCGCTCAGCGGCATGTGGGACCTTCCCAGACCGGGGCACGAACCTGTGTCCCCTGCATCGGCAGGTGGACTCTCAACCACTGCGCCACCAGGGAAGCCCTTGTATCATTGTTTTAGGTTCCACATGTAAGTGATATCGTATGATATTTGTCTTTGTCTGACTTACTGTACTTAGTATGATAATCTCTAGGTCCATCCATGTTGCTGCAAATGGCATTATTTCATTCCTTTTTACAGCTGGCATTATTTCATTCCTTTATATGTATATATATATATATATACACATACACACATCACATCTTCTTTATCAATATCAATTCATCTGTCAATGGACATTTAGGTTGCTTCCATGTCTTGGCTATTGTGAACAGTGCTGTAATGTACATTGGGGTGCATGTGTCTTTTTCAAATTAGAGTTTTCATCTTTTCCGGATATACACCCAGAAGTGGGATTGCTGGATCATATAGTAACTCTATATTTAGTTTTTTAAGAAACCTCCATACTATTCTCCATAGTGGCAGAGCCAATTTACATTCCCACTGACAGTGTAGGAGGGTTCCCTTTTCTCCACACCCTCTCTAGTGTTTATTATTTGTACTTTTTAATGATGGCCATTCTGACTGGTGTAAGGTGATACCTCATTGTAGTTTTGATTTGCATTTCTCTAACTATTAGTGATGTTGAGCATTTTTTCATGTGACTGTTGGTCATCTGTATGTCTTCTTTGGAGAAATATCTATTTAGGTTTTCTACCCACTTTTTGATTTATTTATTTTTTAAAAATATATTGAAGCTGTATAAGCTGTTTGTATATTTTGGAAACTAATCCCTTGTTGGTCGTATCAGTTGCAAATATTTTCTCCCATTCTGTAGGTTGTCTTTTCATTCTGTTTATGGTTGTCACTGTTTGTAGATGACATGACACTATACATAGAAAATCCTAAAGATACCGTCAGAAAACTACTAGAACTCATCAGTGAACTCAGTAAAAGTATAGGATACAATATTAATATACAGAAATCTGTTGCATTTCTATACACTAACAATAAAATATCAGAAAGAGAAATTAAGGAAACAATTACCATCACATAAAAAAGTAAAGAATACCTAAGGGTAAACCTACCTAACAAGGCAAAAACCTGTACTCTGAAAACGGTAAGATGCTGATGAAAGAAATTGAAGACGGCATAAACAGATGGAAAGATATATTGTGTTCTTGGATTGGAAGAATCCATATTGTAACAATGACCATACTGCCCAAGGCAATCTACAGATTCAGTTCAATACCTATCAAATTACCAATGGCATTTTTTACAGGACTGAAAGAAAAAAAAATTTTAATTTGTATGGAAACACAAAAGATGCCGAATAGCCAAAACAATCTTGGAGAAGAAGAACAGAGCTGGAGGAATCAGCCTCCCTGACCTCAGACTATACTACAAAGTTATAGTAATCAAAACAGTATGGTACTGGCACAAAAACAGGCACATAGATCAGTGGAACAGGATAGAAAGCCCAGAAATAAACCCATGCACTTGTGGCCAATTAATCTACAACAAAGGAGGCAAGAATATACAATGGAGAAAAGACAGTCTCTTCAATAAGTCGTGCTGGGAAAACTGGATGGCTATATGTAAAAGAATGAAATTAGAACATTCTCTAACATCATATACAAAACTAAGCTCAAAATGGATTAGAGACCTCAATGTAAGACCAGATACTCTAAAACTCTTAGAGGAAAACATGGGGCAGAATACTCTTTGACATAAATTGCAGCAATATTTTTTTTGGATCTGTCTCCTAGAGTAATGGAAAAAAAAGCAAAAATAAACAAATAGGACCTAATTAAACTTAAAACTTTTGCACAGCAAACTGTAAACAAAACCAACATTCATCATACTTTTTAATTATTAGATATATTTGAAAATTGTTTAATATAGAAGAATTATCAATTCTTTTATGGTTTTTACAAAGAAATATAACCCATAATGAATAATTCAAACACTGGAAAATACCAATGAATGTTATTGGGTATTCGAATAGCAATTAAATCTCCTAGCAAGGATTATAGCATGACACAGAATCAAATGCCAAAACTGTGAATTTAATGAGTAACTTTTCTTTCAAAATTTTTCTATATCTTAGAACAACATTCATAGTATTTATGTAAAATATACATGCCTATTAATCTTCCCTATTAATTTTATTTACAAGAATGACTTATCATTACCAGAAAATGCAGTCACAAACACGTACATATTGCATAGTATCAGCTACAAGAAAAAGTAACAGATTGATCCTGATAGCTTCTTTTCAACTAGCTCCTGTTCCTGTTCCCAAAAATGACAACCTTGACCTTTGACTCCACCTATCAGTGTTTTCTTATTTTCAGCCCAAAAACTTTTTTGCATTTCCCCAATTGTTGCAACTGATTTTTCTCATGATTTGGAATTTGGAAAGGCATATGCATTAGTGACAAATGCTCTTCTCTCCACTCACATGATTTTAGGTAGCATTGGGAAGGAAGCTTTAGTCTGGTGACTGTAGCATTGTTCTCTAAAGCCAACTTACAAGATTGTAAAATTTGATGGGTCCACAGTCTTGAGGTAATGTCAGCCTGGTGTCAGCCACTGAGGTTAGTCACCCCTAAAAAAAGTAGAAGAAATAGGGGTTTCACCCAAGACACAAATCAGAGCTAGTCTCATCTGTCCATGGCCATCCTTCTTAAATGAGAGGCTCTGTTTCACTACTACAGTTCAAAGGATCAAGGATCACAAATTCCAAGTGACTAATGCAAAGAATGATGCCATTCCCTCAGAAATCAGAGCTTCTAAATCCTCATTTGCCATACTAAAAGCTCCTGTCTCTATCCATATGGCCTAATAAATGTTCTTGCCTATATTTTGCAGGCCATTTTTCCACTCCTTGACATTACCTTGGATGCATGAACTTCATAAATTATTTTGGATCCATGAGCTTTAAATGATCTCTTATACATTGACCCCAGCAGCAATTATTAAGAGTATTTTTTCAGTTGAGTTTACCTGTGACCATATTATACAGTAAACTAAATGGCATTCTATTTGGTCGTCTTTTGATATTGTGTTTGATGATGTTGTCTGTCCAAGATCACTAGCAGGGAAGCAAAATTGACAACTCTTGTCCTATTTCCATTATAAATAGACATGCAGATAAGATCCCACAAATGAGGGGAGAAAAGAAGCACTTGCACTGTGAATTAAAAAGAAACAATAAAAAAAAGACCCTTTATTCACCTTGTCTGGTCCTCATCCTCAAATTAACATAAAACATTTTTTTTTCCTGTAAATTATAGAGTTCCTGAAAAGATAATTTCATCCTTGAGTTTGGAATGGTGACATCTGAAGATATGTAACATTTGCAGATATAATAATTCTATGAGAAACATGCTGTTTTTCTTCTCAGAAGAGCTGTTAACTACATTGCAAAATATTTTGGAGTTTTTGCTTTTCTCTACAAATACCTTTCACATTTTTTTTTCTGTGAGTCAATATTTCAAAAGCCTGAAACTCTTGCAATTTTTTCCACATAAACTACTCTTCTCAGAATGCTTGTATTTCTTTTTCTTGATTAGAAAAGGTGACATAACCTCCAAAATATGACAGCATATCTCCAAAATACAAAATTAAGAACAGAAAATGTCCTTCTTTCATAAAAAATGAACTTTATACAAATACCCATTATCATTACAGATATAGTGAAGTCCATGGACTTAGACTGGCTGGGTTTAAATCCTAACTCCTACTTCCTAGTTCTGTCTCGAGGTGTATTACTTGAATCAAGGGCATTATCTTCATCAGTAACATGAGTACCTTGTTACTCATGAATACCTTGTTACAATGTACCAGTAATTTTACCTTGTTTACGAGATTTTTGAAATGTTAAAGAAAATAGTATATGTAAATCACTTAGCCTACAGCCTGATGTATTAGGCAGCCAATAAATTTTAGGTACCATGATGATTAACCACAAATTCAGATTTTCATTGGAAATAAAACTAATTCTGTCATAAATACTTTCTTACAGTTTTCCCCCTCCAGAACATTATGAGAAAACTGAAAGTTACCAGTGGGAAAACCCATATAGAAAATAATTTAGGGATTAAAAACAATATTTATTGAACAAAAATTTATTAGCTGGAAGAACAATAGCTACTTAAATGATGTAGTCACTAGATTAACAGCTTAGCAATCAATTTATCCCATACTACAATGTTACCAGAACCATTTTTTAAATGAATATATGACAAAAAAATTATTATCATGAAATGTATTTCTAAGATTATACCACAAATGTTATATCAGTGTTAAATAAGAATAAATTTTTAAATAGACCATGTTTCCACAAGAACAGTGATCTAAATTTCTGATAAATCACATTGTATTAGATACACATAGAAAAATAAATTTAATATTTTAATACAGCCAACAAGATACTAATTGAATTTTAATTTTACTGAAGATAATTAAATGTCAGAAAAGAGAAATAATATTTTAAAGCAAAATGCAACCCTGTGCAATCAGAACTTTAAAATGAAATAGAGATTCCCCCCAAAAAATGAAAAAAAAGTATATAAATCATATAATATAAAAAATAAATAAAATGCATCGTGTTGGAATGAAAAAAGGAAAGATTTCCACCAAGCAGATACTTGTTTTTTGCTTTAACACTTTCTAATTTTAAATATTGAAATTATAATGAATAAAGCTATTAACAGGAAGCAAAAAATGGGAATCCTATTCTTTGCAATATTCCTATAGAGGATTTAGATTTCACAAAATGAAGAAATGTCATTCTAAAACAAGTTTGTGTTTTCTAATTCTCAGTAAAGAAAATTATGCTAATGTTGAAATTATTGGGCATTTTGAGTTGGAGTCATATGAATGCCTGTGGTTGACCATTATTGTTTCAACTATATATCCAGAATTAAGTCTATCATGCATTCTTCATAAAAAAGTTGTGAACTATGAAAATGTTAGTAATAAGATGTGCTACCTTGCTCACAGGTAGAATTCATTTGTAGCTGGGTTGATAGTAAGAAATTATAATTTCTGTTTGAGTTCTTGTCAAATAATTCTACCACCATTACAATTGTAGTTTTGCCAGGATACATCCTTTCTTTTTTTCTTTTCCTTTTTGCTCTAACAGATGTAAAGGAAATTTGGGATACATTTAGAAGCTAACAACCAACGATATGAGGAAGAAAAGAATTAGAACAATGTTTCCCAAAAGATAGTGTCTGAGCCATCTACCTCAATACTGCCTAAATTGTTTTTAACAGTTCAGATCCCAGGGCTTCACTCCATAGTATAGATTTCCCCCACCGTCGGAAAATAGAGTGTAAATATGACATCAATGATAAGTGAAAATATTGTAAAAAGGAGAACCAATTATCTCAGGACACACCAAGATAAAGCACAGGTGCTCACAGTTAGTTCATTAAGCTATGGAGGCTTAATGCTGAGATGCTGAGTGTAGTTCCCAGGGAAGGAGCTTAGTGGTGCCACTCTTGCTGCTTGGGGTTCGCACCAGCTGCAAAATAATCTCTGAATGCCATTTTCATTTTTCACCTTTTTTTGTAAGAGTGAAAATTCTTTTCAGATTTCTTTGAGTTAGTGAAAACAAGTACTAAAAAGAAGACTAAAAGAAGTCTTTTGTAAAAGCGAAATGGCATAGAGCAGACTTTCAAAAAGCGGGAGATATCTGTAATTGAATCAGAAATGGGGGGTGAATATTCCCAGGAATATTCATTAAAAAAAATAATTTCATAGGCCTGTGAAAGATCATAGGCCAAGAATGATCAAGCAAAAGGAATATTTGTCCTTTATTCACATCCCTCAGGCAATGGAGGTACCGCTGCAAAGAACAATTGTAGCTATTAGAAGTCTTAAGGAAGCACCTGAGCAACAAACACTCTCTAAGTACGTGGGTATGTGAACTTGATAACCTCTCTCAGCCTCACATGCTGTGATAGTACTTTGCTCTCTAGATGCGATTATAGTATGAGATTTCTTTTAGTCATTCATGGATGTGCTCAAGCATATTAATTGAGCACCTACAATTGAAAGAAACTGGATGGTGAGGTTTACAAAGAAGAATAAAATATAGATGGGTTCTAAAAACTTAAAATCCAATAGGGAAGAAAAGAAAAATCACAGATAACAATGATGTAAGTTAAAATGAGATAGATTCCAGAAAAAAAGGCAAAACCAACATGCAATAGACAGAAAAGAAAAATCAAATTCATTGCTATTAAGAGATATCAAGAACATCTTTTATGACGAACATGAAAGTAAATTTACACCTTGAGTTAGGCAACATTATGAAGGGGCAATAATAGCAGTTTTAAGGACAGTAAAAGAATTAAATCTCTCTCAATGTGAATTCATAAAATACCTAATCTTTAGGTCATTTCTTTCTTTCATTGCATTATGTCCTTAACTATATTTTTTCAGACATCTCTTATATTTTTTCACTGTAATGTTAGTATCCCAAAAATGCCTGGGGTGAGTTGTTGGTCTAGATATTGCAGGAATTTTCTTGCTTAAGTAAAACTATCACACATCATACTCAGAAAAAGAAAAATCTTTACAGATCTTAAGTTTAAAACTTTAAAGTATTAACAAATTCTTTATCTAAGGATCAAAAATCTTTTGAAGAGCTGTGGGTAAAGCACAATTGAGACTCTGTATGCTTCAGGGAGCACAACTCTGTAGGGGCTGATCATTATTGTTTCACCCGAATGTGTAGATTTAAGTCCATCACACTTTTCTTTGTAAATAGCAACTATAACTTAGATTTTATATATGAATCCTAAATACATGGATTTTTTTAAAGTGCTGTATCAACCCACAAGTATGTTTAAAGCATCTGTATGCTCCTAAATCTATATTACTAAAAACATCAATTAACTAGTGTTGCTTGAATCCATTTGGATAATTTACATTCCCCAATCCATTTACATGAGCTATATTCTAAAAAAAATATGCAAATCTGAATAGAACTGAAGCACAATAATTAATTATGTTGATGTTAGTGTGGAGAGATGATTTGAATATTCAAAAAAGAAAGAAATAAGTTAAAAAAAAAAACCCCAGAATCTCAGATATACAAAGAGAACAAATTTATAGCCTGGGGTTTTCATTTCAAACAAAGCTGTAAATTGGTAAAGCTTTCAGTTTATAATAAGAGTTTATAATCTCATGTGAAAGGGTTCCAGAGGTAGCTAGTCCAGGACTGGTTTGATGGTTCTGAAAACACTTTAAGGGCTTGAAGTTTTTGTTTGGTTTGGTTTTTTTCTCTTTCTCTGATTACCATAGTTTCCAACTTCAGGGACACAGTATGGCTACTGGAACGCTCACCATTAGGTACACATTGCAGGAATCACATGTGGGTGCCATTTCCAGATGAGAAAATCCCTTATAAAGACTATCCCAGAAATTTCAGTTCTATCTCATTGTCCAACCTGTGTGAAAGTATGACTTGGAGAATTTTTCCTCATTCGTTTGTTTTTTGTTAAGCTTAGTGCATTTCTTCATCCAAATGAAAACAAAAACAGAGATAGGAGGAATATATGTACTAGATTCACAAGTAGTAAACTCCATTATAAGAAGGTAAAGGAGTATAAAAATTTATTTAATCTACAATATAGTTATTCTACTCTGTTGTTGAACTATTTGGAAAGGATGGCAAAGACTTGTCTTTCTGATAAAAAAAGAATAAAAATGTAACTACCCAGAAGTTCATCAGCACCAAGTCAGGACTAGTTCTAGCTGTGATATGTCTAAAAATGTGTTTTCTGGTTATGCTTTAAATTCAATTTAAAAAAAATTTGTTCTAGGTTTTATCAACATATTTTATTTTTGTTGCTTTACTTGTTCTCAGTATAAGTGGATTGTATCTAAAAAGTAATGCTTAATTTAAAATGTCCACAGTATGTATCTTTCTATTTCTACCCAGGAAATGACTATATAAGGTTATATATTTCACAAAAAAATTACAAGAAATAAGATACAACAAAGAAAGGAAAACCCACAGGACTGCTTTGAGCCAAAATATTTCATGATGAAAAGAAGACTGCTAGTTTCCATATGCAGGTTAGAATACCACAATTGCAATGAATTAATACAAAAATTAGCTGGTATAGAAACTGGTATAAAGCAAAGGGGTAAGGATGACAGTTAACTTTTTCACAGTCACTCTGCAATAACATTTTTCTTTTGGCCATGATCACAGACTCTGTCCACATAAAAATATCATAAACTATGCAGTCTACAAATGACTAGCCTCAAATCACATATAAACTCAAAAGGTATTAGGATGGCCCATTTACTAACAATACTTGCTTCTATAAATGTCCTATGAAATATCACATTTAAGCAATGACTATGTGTAAGGAGTTTTTCTAACACAGGCAAATCATTCCACGTAGTATCACTGAGAATGTATTGAACCATGAGATGGTAGTACTAGCATAGAGTTAGCCCCATAAATATACATTGTGGTTTTAAAAAGAACATGGGTTTTATAATATGATAAATATGGTTTAACATTCCTTCTAAACTACTTAGTAGAAATATTGTATCTGCCTGTCAACCAAGGTTTTAGGGAACTAGCTGTCCTCCGTATTAGTTCATAAGATTAGTGGTACTTTGTATGACTTCCAGTTTAGGGATTGGACAGGAGACTCAAACCTGGTCAATCGGAATGTGTTACTCAGAGCTGGATCTCAGGGATGGGCATGTGACCAAAGTGAGCCAATGGGGACTGCTATGGCTTCTAAAGAGAGACTTTTTCTCCTTCTAACATAATGGTGATAAAGAATACTGCTATTAATTATACATAAAAGATTTTAAAGTTCCTGGCTTGACAAGTAACAGACACATCATAAAATTTTGAAAATGTTATTTTATACTTGAGAAAGATCAATTTTATAACAAAAGATCAAAGTAAAATAGAGTAGTAGAAAGAATACTGGATCTGGAATAAGAAATCTTATTCTACCACTTGCTATACAGTATATGGAAATTCACAAATTACTTAACATCTATGAATCTGTTTTATCATTGGAAGAATAAGATTGACATTTTTTTTTTAACCTCTCTGGCTAATGTGTGTGGTCAGAAATGGCTACATAATTTGTGGTGCCCTGTGCAAAATGAAAATATGGGGCCCATTGTCCAAAAATTATTAGAAATGTAAATAGTGATTCATTAAACCAAGTGCAGTCCCCTTCTGCGGAGCCCTCTGCAACCAAACAGCTTATATGCCTGTAAAGCAGGTCCTGTGTGTGGTGAAGGTTGACAATTTTGAGACCACTGTACTATGAGAAATCAAAGTTGGCCAAATACATACATATATATATATATATATATATATATATATATACACACACACAGACACGTAGAGACAGAGAGAGAGGTGAGAAAAATATGAGTGAGGTCTTCTTGGCTTTTCCGGCCCAGGCAAGCCACCAGTTGAATGAAGCCAATGGAATGATCCCAACCAAGCACTGCCCAAATTCCTGACCCACAGAATGATAAGGAAGTAAAATAATTATTGTTTTAAGCCAAGCCATGGAGAAGTTTGTTACAAAGCAATAAATAATGAAATAGATAGTATTTGAATATTATTACAAATATAATTTATCATTAATGTTGATAAAGTAAGGTGGTATTACTTTACTGTTTTTCTTTGTGGGTTGAAGCAACCAATCTGGATTTGTTAGCAGTTACTTGTGATATATACTGACCCTCAAAAAGTAAAAGAATGTTGCATGATAACATTATTTTGTATAGTTACAGATACTTAGTATAGTTATGTGACAAAGTAGGCAAATAATGGCTCTCAAAAATGCCACATCCTAATTCCTAGAATCTGTGACTATGCTACTTTGTATAATGCATTAGCTTCCTAGGGTTGTCACAAAACAAATTACTAAAAACTTGGTACTTAAAGCAATAGAAATTTACTATCCCGTAGTTCTGAATGCCAGAAGTTTAAAATCAAGGTGTTGGTAGGGCAATACTCCCTCCGAAGTTTCTAAGGGAGAATCCTTCATTGCCTGTTTGTTTCCGATGGCTCCATATGCTCCTTGGCTTGAACCTACATAGCTCCAGTCTCTGTCTCTCTCTTCACATGGGCTTTTCCTCTGTGTCTTCTCCTCCTTTCTTCTCTATAAGGATACTTGTCATGGATTTAGGCCCTATTCTAATCCAGAATGATCTCATCTCAAGATCCTTAATTATATCTGCAAAGACCCTTTTTCCAAACAAAGTGACATTCACAGGTTCCAACTGGACATAGTTTGGGGACCACCATTCACCCCACTACATATGGCAAAAAAGAATTAAGGTTGCAGATAAAGTTAAGATTGTTAACCAACTGACCTTAAAATGAGAATATCCTGTTCAAAAAAAAAAAAGAAAAGAAAAGAGAATATCCTGGATTATCTGGGTGGCCCCTTAAAAATGGAAGGAGAAGAGGCAGAAGAGTAAGTCAGAGAGATGCCATGTGTAAACAACTAGACCTGCCATTTCTGGCTTTGAAGGTGGAGGAAGGAGTTTACAAGGCAAGGAATGCAGACAACCTGTAGACACTGGAAAATACCATGGAGATTTTCCCCTAGTGCCTCCAAAGAGGAGGTAGCCCTTCGAACACCTTGGCTTAGGTGTGTCAGACTTCTGACCTACAGAACTCCAAGATAATACATTTTGGTTGTTTTAAGTTACTAAGTTTGCAGGGATGTGTTACAACAGCACTAGTAAACTAATACACACAATTACCTAATTTTTTCAGAAGTTAAGAAAGCAAAAATAACAATGCAATAATATAATCATTCTCATAGTCTTTCCTTTAAAAGGATTTTTATTGTGCACACGCCAATTTATTTGTATCACCAATACTTAAATAAGTATTTACCAAACATATACTACTTTACTGCTGTGATAGTGGTGTGTAAGAAACAACCTCTAAATCTCAGAACCTTATGACAATGAGTCATTTAATTCTTTCTAGTATTTGTGGCTTGGCTGGTATGGCTCTGCTCCAGGCTGTACATTGGGTTCACAGCTCGAGTCATGCTCTTTTCATTTCTGCTCATATCTATTTCTGAGAGTGAAATAGATATGAGTAGAAACACATGATACCTCTTGAGGTTTCAACCCTATTCCATTAGCCAAGGCAAGCCACATGGCTAAACCTAACATCAAAAAGATACACCACTCACAGAAAACCATGACAATGGGGAAAAGGGATATAGCAATTTCTGTGAAAGCTATAGGTATAAAAAAATCTGCCAATAAATTTATATGTACTATAAATGTAAAGTGAATAAAAATGCAAAAATTCATTATACAGTGTATGCACTGACTAGAACAGGGTATCAATGCTAACATGCAACAGCTAGAACACAGCCTAAAATTGTGCACACTTGAAGATTACAAAATACCTCATAATTCCACATTCAACATATATTTCTCAGATTCATTTGTTCTGAAGCATTTTTTACTACCAACTATTCACTTCTTGCAACATTTTTCTCTCGTCCCTTCTATAACAATGGATCGTCTTTTCTCTTAGCATGTTGTTTTCTTTTTTTCATTTGCTGAATCTTTGTCCTCTATGCAATAATTTAGTATTTTTAAAGTTCTTTTGCTGCTAAGGTGGAGGGCATTTCTTAAGGTGAATACAAAGGAACAAACTCATAAAGGAAAAATATGTTTAAATGCACGTAATATTAAAACCGTGTCTAGGTTTGAAAAAATTAACAGTGGATTAAGCATATTAGAAGCTTATTCTGGACGTATGCAGTCTATGGCTTGTATAGTAGGTCTGCTCCATGAAATCCATCACTCCTCCGTTCCTTAAAATCTTAATGTCTCAGGAGTCATCTGTATTTCAACAACAGGATACAAATATTAATGAAGAAGAATGGGCAATGGGCATGCAACGTGTCTCAGGGAAGTCCCTGTAAACTGCACATAATATCCAAGTTACATTCTCCTGGCCAAAGTTTAGACACGTGTCTAAACTTAAGTACAAAAGGGGCTTGGAATGTAGTCTTCTTTGTTGTTTATGCCTAGCTGAAAATTTTGTCAGTATAGGAGAAATGGAGAATTGCAATTGGGGCCATGCAATCTCTACAAAACTAAAAAAAAAATTTGAAAAAATGTGTAAAATGTCATAAAAATATTACAATTAAATACTGAAACTTATAAACAAATTCTAAAAACAAGAATACAAATTAATACAAATAAATAAGTATAAATTAGTTAAGAATGATGGAAAATTCTGATAACAAACACAAATAAAGGACCCCCCAAAAAAAAAAAAAAACTCCCAAAACAAATACAAATGAGGGACAGGAATTTACTTCCAAACTGTTGGAATAAAGGGCAGGAAATCTCTAAGGAAAAGGTAAGTTCAGGGAAACAGATACTTATGAGCACTAGGATATTGTTCTCTTTTATTAATAGAATAAATACTCAGCTTTAGGGTAGTCACTGAGGTGTCTGAATTAGAATTCAAAAGGTCCCATGAATGGTATAGGCTCTGGACTGGAACTCCTCCCAGTCAAATCAGAATAAAAGGAAATTATCCCAGAATAACAATCTGCATTTGTCTGTGATATTTCATTCATGTAGTAAACAGCTTCAGATTATCTGAGAATGACTATAATAAATTATAGAAAAAACATTCTTCCAGGCAAAGCTATCTCTATGCAGGAATTTCTGGTTCCAGGCTTTGTCTTGCCAATGAGAAAATTAAGTAATCTCATCACTGTTTACCATCTGTATGGGAAAGTAGGAATAGCAGGGAAATAAAATTGGAGTTTATGTAAAAACACTGAATTATTCCTGGGAGCAGGTAACAGAACGATATCATCCTTCTTCATGGATATGAAGACAAAAAGACAATTATAGCAATGATTTTTATATTCAGAAAGTTAAAAAAATGCCAATAGTGAAACTCTCATAAGGAATAATAGAGACACAGTTCCAAGGGCAACTACCTATCAGGAGAGATAAAAGATACAACACTGCCTTTTCCCCCAGGGGAAAAATGCAATGGTATGTACATGAAAGTTACAGGAAATTCACTTTCTGTTGAACAAGTTAACATTTTTCATGCACACAAAATTATGAATTTTCCCCAAAATATTTCAAATGTATTTTCTGTAGTGTACATAGTGTGTGTTGTGGTTTACTGGGTATTTTATGGTAGAGTTTCTGCTTATCTCGCAACAAACAAAAAGCTGTTTTCCACCATGTTTTTTTTCAAGCTACTAACTCCATGTTACTGATCCCAGAGTTGAAAGGCAATGTACACAATAGGATCTCACTAGCTGGTATCAGCACCATAATCTCAGTCCCTCCTTGTAACTGTTTTACCCCTCCTAGTCTTTCCCATCTTAGCTCTTTTGTTATTTCCTTCAAGAAGTCTTTCCAGCTTCCCCTCCAAAATTTTATTAACTGGCCCTCCCATATACTGTCATTGCACCAGTTAACACTTGTAGCCTGTGTTGTTATTGCCTGTATGCATCACTAGATCATAAGCTGCTGGAGGGCAAAGGATTCTAAAAGTATATACAGTACCTGACCCATAGTAGATGCTCAATAAATATTTGTTAAATACAGTAACAAATGCATACAAGAGCATAATTATAAAATAATTTTGTGAAATAAGAAAAATTTGTTGTAGACTATAAGCAGTAAGTCAGCTCTGGGTTCAGAATATTTGCAGGACAAAAACATGAATCAGGGCTTCCTGGTGGCGCAGTGGTTGAGAGTCCGCCTGCCGATGCAGGGGACGCGGGTTCATGCCCTGGTCCGGGAAGATCCCACATGCCGCGGAGCGGCTGGGCCCGTGAGCCATGGCCGCTGAATCTGCGCGTCCAGAGCCTGTGCTCCGCAACGGGAGAGGCCACAACAGTGAGAGGCCTGCGTACCACAAAAAAAAAAACAAAAAAACAACATGAATCATGCGTAAATTGATCATATGAAGCAGGGAAGAAGTACATATTAAATGTTAGAATTCATACAGTTTTTCACAAATGTTCATGGAGCACCTACTTTGCTCAAGGCATTCTTCTAGGTGCTTGGGACATTTGGCAAGATAATGCTTAATGTTCTCTTCTATCCAAACAGCATAGTAGAATCTTTTTCATAAAATGTAAGTCACAGCACCAGACACTATTTTAAGTGAGTTTTTAAAATGGCACATGCATCGTTATATTTATCTTTCTGTATTTGTTTCTATTACTCAGAGACATCCAAAGAATATAGTTTAAATTGAGCCTAAATTTCTTTCAAGAAATGTACTATTTTAACACATGGTTGTTGTTGATCTGTTGATGAATAGGTAGAGACATTTAAATCTTGTGTCTTGCTGCTAAAATCTAGAAATGACTCAGATGGCAAGCAACTAAGACCTTTAAGATTATGAAGAGGCTCTTAACATTGCCAGTCTGCCATTTGGCACAGCCATCAATGTCAATTGCCAAACTACTACGGTACTGTGTTAGGCATAATATTATTTCTTTTACCAATCTGTGTTTGTGATACTTCCATATTCTAATTGGACCAGAAGAGTTATTATGTATTGCTACCCATAGGGCCCAAATTGTGACAACATTTTGATGGTTATTATGTTGTTGCCTGTGACCCACAATGGATAAATCACACTTTTCTAAGTCTGAAGAGTCAATAGAGAGTAAGTAGAAGGAGATTGTATTCATCAACATAGAAATATCAAGATACATATCATGCCTTTATATAGCTGTATAGTTATATCCCTAAAGAATATAGACCTTGAAAAAACAGGAGGTTGTTGAAACTATTGCGCAGATGCTTGTGAAGAAATTAGGTAATTGTAGAGCAAAGAGCTAAAATGAAGAAATGCTGCTGCTAGAAATCCGCAGAAAATTGACCATTTAGTATTTTAAAACAGTGAGCAATAAAATGTCTACTTGAGAAGATCTGATGATTAATTCCAAGGGCAAGGACCCTGACAGTGCAAGATGTTTATAAGGAAGAAAAATTACAATGTATCCAAGAAACCAAACACTTAAGTTTGAAACTACAGTTTGGTTTCTATTTCTGATATCCAGAGCATTACTCTCAGGATCATACAATGATATTCAGAAGTGAAAATATGATTCAGCTCACGAATAGATAACAATAACCTTCAAAGAAATAAAGTGATCGAATTAATAGAAATCCAATGTATACCTAATATATTTTTCCAGAGTATAAATATAAAATAGAAATAAACATATAAGTGATAATATAAATATTTATAAGTAAATATAGAAATATTTATTTTAGTTATTACATCTCTATCCTGTTGGTGCTTGTAATCTGATTAAGAAAACAGAATATACATATAGAAGATTAGATCATACATAAGACAACCTTTAATGAAGTAACAGGTTAAAATGTCATGAAGATAGGGACTATTTCTTAAGGAGTCTCTGAATCCCTTGCCATACATATTGGGGGAGTATTATGGTCATCTATATCGATGTCATTATATCAGTAATGAAATACACTATTTTAAGCACTTCCCAAGTATTTACTCATTTTATTTTCACAAAAACCTATGAGATACATACTGTAATTATCCACATTTTGCTGATTAGGAAACAGAGGCACAGAGTAGTTGAGTAATCGAGCAAAATTACGTCACCGATAAATCATAACATCAATATTTAAAACCAAGCAGACCTACTTGGGAAACTGAAGCTCTTAACCATTATATCACACAGCTTCAGTGAATGTATTTAGTTGAATTCAATTAAATTAAATGTACAAACTACTTAAGTATAAGAAAACGGAAGAGATGAGATCAGCCTCACTTTAAATTAGGACAATGCAAGAGTTAGCACTCCAGTGTAATTTCAACTTTGAAGCAACAGAAAAAAAGATTTCTTATTGTCACTGGAACCCATTCACTTCAGAAATCATAAATTCCAATACCTCACTTTAACCCCATTCTTATCCTTCTAACACTTTAATTCATTTATTACATTTTTCTTTTATTCAGACTTATTGATTATCCTAAGTCTCCCTGTTTCTCAGTCTTTCAATCCATGACGCATGTGTATGGAAGATGAGTGAGTATGTGAATGAATGAGCAGCATAATAAATAGCACGGAACAGAAACGAGCTCTGTTAAAAACCCTGAACTACCTCTTTATTTTATTCAAAGTAAGAGCTGAAGCCCTTAAAACTTTCTTCAAGGCTCAACACAAGAGTCTACTTTGTGTCTCAGATATCATCTTAATTACTGTATTCCCTGGCTGCAACCACAATGACATCCTTCTTTTTTCACAAACACTATGCAAACTCCTGCCTCAAGTTTTGCTCAACGCTCCCCTCTGCCTGAAACATTATCTTCTTCCTTCAAGCCTCTTCTCACGTCTCAACCTCTCAATGAGGCTGGTTCCCACCATGCAGTTTAATGCTGTGATCTGTCCCCCTCACTTGCCCAGAACACCCAATCAACCTTACTTTACTATGCTTTTTGTTTTTCTTCTTTTAGCATGTATTAGCTTCCAACATAGTGTATTAAATACTTTATTATGTTTATTGTTTATTGTCTGTATTATAATGTAAGCTCCACAAGGTTGGGAATCTTCTATCCACTAATATACCCACTCAATAAATATGACTGAATAAAAGTAATATATACTAGAGTGTATCTTTGCAGGGCAACACAAGGATTGTCATGGGCAGTGGTGGCACTAAAGTTTGGCTTGGAGGACATTACCTTCTAAATTCCATTAAAGTCTTTAAACCAACCTGAAATATGTAAAGGTAAGTTGCTTTACAAATGCAGCTTTGAAGTCAGTAATCTAACCTTTCCAAGCAAGTTTCCAACCCTAAGTGTCTTCTGTTTTGAAATTGGGAAAAGTCACTAATGCTGGATTATAATGGAAGACTGTTGCAATTTTCAGATTCCCAGAATATTTCACAATCATTCAGTCACTCATCCAACCGTACATCCATTTATCCGTCCAATCAATATTTTTTGTACACATCACAGGAGTCAGGTATACTACTACTAGGCATTGGTTAAATCAAAATGAAAATATATGGTTCTTGGATGAATCAATCTGGGCACTGCATTAATATGTAATGAATGCTGAATACATGGGTATATAGAGGGCACAAAATCTTTACGTCTAAGTGGATAGAAAAATCACTCTCTGAGGCTTATTCCTTCATGTGCAAAATGAGAGTACAGGCTAAATAATTTTAATATATACCTTTTATAAGTCCATGACTTGATCCAATGGAAAAGAGCAAACTACTAAAAAGTATTAAGCATGGAGATGTCAGAAAGTAATATTTGATCAAGATTATTTTTGACAAGGACTTGCAATGTGAATCAGAAAGAGAGAGGTATAGTAAGAGACAAGATGAGCAGAGAAAAACAGAAACAGATACGTACATATACACAGAAATTGAAAGCTGGGAAAAGTGGAGCTTAAAGAGTCATTTAGGTCAAGCCTCTGGTATTGAAGCATAAAGAGAAAACTACAGACGTAACAATGTTTTAAAAGAGAGATCAACAGCACTTGGTGTCTGAATATTAGTAAGGGAGAATTTCTAAGACATATCTGTACACATCTTTATTGTCTGCAGCTCTGCTATGGAACTGAATTTAAGCAATTTTATATTATTGTTTATGGCTGCATTTACTTGTCCTGACGGCCATATTAGTTTACAACATTTTAAAGATCGGGAATAAGATCTTAAAACAAAAATGAGGCAAAAGAGAAAAAAAAAAAAAATGAGGCAAAAGAGGTACAGATCAGAGTGTGTGGTGGAGAAAGTAAAGTGTAGGAAAAACTGTAATTTTTACATGCAGTTTTATATTTTATATTACAGTATCATGACATTTAAAACTTTCCATTAAATTCCAACTTTGTGGTAGGAGGGTGAACTATTATACACATCTATTTGTCTGAAAGCACTGTGATGTACTAGTTGAATAAATGTTTGCTTTCTGCATTTGCCCTGTATTGTTCTCTTGTTATTTGGCATGGATTTAGAGAGAAAAAAAAGAGGTGGGAATTATCAAGAGAATAGGACCTTGATAAATGAAAATGTTTCCAGCGCATAAACTGTGACTCCAATAGAAATGGTATGAACCAAGTGAATTGAATATGAGATAATTTGAAATACCACCATTATGTAACCTGAGAAAGGACTCAAGTGACTTGCAGATTTTCCTAAGGATAATGACACTGTTAGCTGACTGCTAGTTTCTAGCCCCCAACAAACAAAGACAGTTTCTAAACCCTATGTCTTTCAAAATTGTAAGAAGACCCAGTTAATTAATTAGAAGCAGGCTGATTTTCTAACATATATGATGGGCTTCAAAATTCCAGCTCAGAACAGTTTAATTTACACAGACAGTGATAAAAGGATTAAAATATTCTGAATGGACTGTACAGTTTTAAAAGAGCAAGAAAAAAGATGAGTTTGTAGTGGATATGCTGAGTTACGATAATCTCCTTTGTGCCCTCCTATATGTCAGAGCCTGTAAACTACATTCCTCAGACTCCCTAGCAGTTGTGTTCTCTGTAAATTAGATTCCTCCAATTTGATGCACTCACATGAGGTTTGCAGGCAGAAACAAGGAATACAAGGCTTTAGCTTTAGTTGATGATGTGCACAAACACTGAAATACTGAATTTTCTTGAACTGTGACCCAGTCATTAGCTTTGTGAAAGATTGAGGAAGGTGTGGCAGATGTGGGATGGCTTCCATTTGAAGAGAGTAGAAAGCTCTTTGAGTCAAAGCTTTAAAGGGTTTCCCCCTGAAGCTTCCCCCTGAAGCCCCACTTCCTGCAGTGGCAGCAGTATCAGTTCTCCAACTGGGTCTTGTGGAGCTGTGGAGTAATTTCTGGAAAGTCAGCCTACAATGCCTCTTGCTGTCCTTCAATTGATTTTTTAAGAAACTAATTTCCTGTGCTTAACCTCTTCATTAAGATGGATAGAATGGCTTCAGTTTCTTGCAGCTGAATTTCACCAGATCTATCAATAACTTGATGGTCTACTGTGTCCCAATATTTTCTATCTTGTTTTTTAGTTTTCTTGACTTGCCTCACTTCTGCTCTTTTGATAAGTTTTTCTAGAGTAGGATAGAGACAAAAGAACTGGAAAAATCGATGCCTTGTCAAGAATTGGCTTCATGGAAGCAGTGATATCTTTGAAATACAATGTGCTCACACACATCAAATAACTTTTTGCAGAAATTCATGTATAATTTTTAAACATACTAGTCATCATTTCATTTATTTAGCCATCTTTATTAAGAAGATATTCATTAACCGATTGGGTGAAGTCCTTTATTTAAAACTAAAACAAACAAAATTTATTTTACAATCTATCAATTTACAATCTAACAGTTTAGGACTTGTTCAAATGAATAAGAGTAGGTGTACTTCTAGAAAATTTCCTGTCTGAAAAATTAATAGCTAAACCGACAGTACTAGGCTAAAAAACAATGTAGCTTGTAAAAACAAAACAAAACAAAATAAAATACATGTCTTCAGAAAGAGCTAAAACTGAACATCATTCAATTTATAATTAAGTAAATCAACATTGACTATGATCACAGGAAGAAAGTTGAGAAATAGTGAATTAACAATACAATTCTATATTTACAACTGAAAGTATATTTTAATACATCTGGCGTTTTAAAGAAGAACCCTCCATCGGAATTACAAAGACTGAGAGTGATAGTATTCACATACTCATTAAGGGCACGCCTTGAAAACTAACTATGTCCCTAAACCCCTTGTAAAGGTATCATGAGCTCATTATCCTGCATCAGGAAGCATTTGTTGGGCATTAAGTGAGAACCTGAACAACTGCAAGCAACAAGCAGGCTTCTTAACAAGATTTACTAAAGCATCTTAAGGATTTCTGAAGCTCGCATGTGTGTGTGTGTGTGTGTGTGTGTGTGTGTGTGTGTGTCAAGAATTCCATTATTCAATTTCAATGTCTAAAGTTAATAGGAGGACATATGAAATCATAAACCAATATGGAGGTAATGTATTAATTCAAAGGATTTAAGAATTCTTTCACATGAATTCCCAAACATGTCTGTGAACACTAACATACATTTTATGTATATCTATTTTAGCACCTTCATTAATTTGTAAAACTCTTTGAAACAGAGTCCAAGTCTTATTCACCTTCAGTATCTCCCCTGGTATTGAGTTCATAGTAGGTCCACTAATAAATTATTGATTACCTGATTAAAAATAACTCATTCAAGGTATATAAAAGAAAAGCAGTTTCAGAAAGTTTAATCTATACTTTTGTCTTTCATTCTCAAGTGGTTACTAAGATAATAAAAGCAACATTCCTTCTGATCTCAGTTTAAAAGTCATTCTTCAGGGAAAAAAAAACACAACACTGATATTCAATCACTACCCTCTACCCCCTGCTGCTCCCCACTCCTGGGCCCAACAATGTCAGATCCTCATGTCTACCTTTATAAATATCAATCCAGCTCACCAGTTCTGTTTCATATTCTGTGGTTATTTCATTAATGTTTTCTTTACTGGAATATAATCTCCCACACAAAGAGAAATTTCTTTTGAATCCCACTGTAATAGATTTTGGCAAATAGTATAATTTTTTATAGATATTGTAGACATATGGGGGAGGGGAGGGAAAGAGAGAAGGGAAAGGAGGCCTTCAACGTTTATTATTTACTTAATAATGAGTTTATTGATTGACTCCATTACGTAGAGCCTATTCCTCCTCTCCCCATGTCACCCCCGCCCCTACTGTGACCAAAGAATAAATTTATAAGATGAGTGGCCAGGTTGGGAATGTTGTTTGGGGAGAGGTTTCACTATTTATCTGTGTGTTAGAAGGTCAGGAACATAAAGCAAATGATGCTGAAGACATGGTTACGGCCCTGGCAATGCCTAATATTGATCCTATCCAAAGGTCTCTAGACAGATGTTTTCGTTCGTAGTTTGTATTGTTCTGTCGTAGCATTAACCAAATTGTGCTATATAGAATCCCAGTTTCTTAAGCTTTTAACAAGTACTCCTTTCACAAGGTTGTTGTGGTTATGCTGATTTGGGTGACTCTTATACTTCTTTGCATGAGGACCTCTCAAAGCCTTTAAAATATTAATAATATCATTGTGATTTTCCAGGAAAGGAAATCAATATGCAGCATTTGCTAAACTTATTTGAACATTGAAGATGTTTTATTTTATTTTATTTTTGAAGCAGCTAATCATATCCCTAGGAACTAGTATTTCACTGAGTGCTGCACTATTGGCTTGAGTCCCAAGGTTTGTATAAACACAGTAAAAACTTACAGCCTTCAGTTTATTCTACCCTTCAATTATACTAGTAAGGGATAAAGAGGCAGTAGTCATAGTCTCGGATTCCACATTCTAGTTTTTATTCTCATCATTTTATTACAAGAAACACAAGGATAGATATGCTGCATACTTTACAGACCGTTTCCCCCTCCTCAAGGGATAATGTCTAGCGTGAAGGATAGAAAAAATGGATCTGAACAACCTGGTAAAAATTTAAGTGAGAGTAGCAATTTTTATTCCTTCTCCAGAAAGAACTAAATTAGAAGTAACTCTGTATTTGAATCCTCGATTATACCAAAGTTTAGAAGAGGAAGCTTAAAAATCAATGTACTAAAGTTAAAGCTTCAGTATATATTGAGCTCCTGAACCATATGTTCTATTCAGTTACTCGGCTGTGGGCTTTACTTTGCAATGCTTTACTGTGTGCAAGGAAGGCAGTACATTCTGATCAACCACCCCAGAGACTGTCATTAACAACTGAGTTTGATTTTATCTTTTGGCTTCTATGCAGATAAGAAGCACAATGTTGTAAGTTTTTATGTTGTTAGTTTTTAGTACTTCACTGATTTATTTTCTCTAAAATAAGTGTGCATACTTAAAAAAAAAACCCTTCCTGAGGCCTGGAGGGTTTCATTTCTGTAATCTCAGAACCTATTTGTATAGGTTAGTTAGAGGTAAACTGGCAGTTTCTTTAAGTTTTAATAACTGAAATGTAAATAGGGTAAGTATATCAGGTAACACAGGGAGGAAACATTCCTATTGATTTGTATATGCTTACAATCTGTATAAAAATGCAAGAATTGTATCTATCATCTATCTTCTATCTATCTACCTATCATCTATGTATATGAAAATAAATGGCAGTTTATAAATGACTTTACAGTTATATCTTAATTTAAGTGAAATTATAGAACTCAAATATTGAACAAACATTTCATTATTGGAAATACATTTTTAATATTTTGATTAAAGATTCAATGACAACCCTTTTTAACTGAAAACAAAATATACAGTAGGTCAGGCATTATTTTAAACATGATAATTACTTTAAATACAGTTTAATATCAAATTTAGAAGCAGTAAACTTTGTGTGATGTCATTATTTTCTTTTCATAACTGCTAAAATAATTTTTTCACAGTTATTTTGAATAACCCCTCAGAGGCGTGAGTCTTTGAAAATGGAATAAACGCTCTTAATGAGTTGTGTTTCTCAGGTGTGTGAACACATATTCAGGGCAGCCTTCTTTCTGTAAAGGGCGATAACACCATAACTCTTTAAACTTTGTTTTGTTTTTCCCTCCTCTGATGTGCCTTAATTTGAAAAGAAAACTTCGTGGATATTTTTGGAAGATGGGGATAAGTATTTTCCAATCTTGTAACGTACATTTATGCTCCCAGATTTACCAACCTTGACACATTCACTAAAAATAAGGTCATGATTTTAAGAAACTGTGATTGCTGGAAAAAAAATAATTTTGCCACCATATGTTTTACCTTGAATATGCTGAACCTATTTCTTGGTAAGGCAGAAACTATGCTGCCCTTCAGTCTTTATCTTACTTGCCCTCTTTTTATTGTTGATAACCTGGAAGGCTTCAGGGTAATCATTTTATGATGTAATCTAAAACAAACACTTGAGCAACTTTTACTATAAGACTACTTGGTACATGGTTTCAATAAGTATTTCTTTTTAGTTGTATTTGTTTTATAACCTACTTACTGCTGTAGAAGAAATATCTGAAACAGTTTCCTGTTTATATTTAAGTCTAAATTATTATTATTATTATTATTTTGCGGTACGCGGGCCTCTCACTGTTGTGGCCTCTCCCGTTGCGGAGCACAGGCCCCGGACGCGCAGGCTCAGCGGCCATGGCTCACGGGCCCAGCTGCTCCGTGGCATGTGGGATCTTCCCGGACCAGGGCACGAACCCGTGTCCCCTGCATCAGCAGGCGGACTCTCAACCACTGTGCCACCAGGGAAGCCCTAAGTCTAAATTATTGATGATCCCCCAAAATAAATTGAATTCATCACCAGAAAAATATTTTTTTTAATTATCCTTTTAGCCTATCATCTGGCAGTGAACTAGGAAAAAGAAACATAGGTTAACCTACCCACTTTGTAATAAGAATAATCATAACATAATTTTTCAAGAAAGAAATGACACAAATGACATATATGTAGGTAAATAAAGAATTTACAATAAAAGTAGACAAATGTGTCCCTAGTAGCTACTTTTCACCCTGAAAGAAGTTTGAATTCACAAAAAATATTTGAGATAGTACTAGTTTCAGCAACCAGAAGCTCTAGAAGAATCTGTTTATAAGAATTCCTTGGCATAAACCCTAAAAAAATACCTCTATGATAAAATCCCAGTGTTATTTCAACTTCTAGTTTATCAGATTTTAAACCTAACTACTAAAAATATGCTATATTGACAAAATATTAGCTTTCAGAAAAAGAGCTAATGATAACAGGAAAAGAATGAAAAGTAGATACTTGAACACAGAAGATGGAGACACATCCATAAATAAAGTTGACTGCTTTTGTTAGGCTATAAACAACTATAACACAGTCTAACAGATTTCTAATTGTGGATCTGTTGCAGACTTTGGGAGCACCTAATCCTACAGCCTCTATCTCGGCTTCTTAAAAAGTCATATTTATATTAAAAGGGATCATTTTTGTTAGTTTATAAATACCTAAGAGCTGTGATGTAACTTCCAATCTAAAACTGTATAGAAAAGACAAATTTTTCAAGCAATTCTATCTATGTATTTGTCCAGATTAAGTTCATCAGGCTTTTTATTCCTGCATGCTCTCTAAAAACATGTTTCTTCAATTATTATAAAAAACCAACAACAGGGTTTATATAGCTTCGGAGTCATTTTATGTGGGTATTTAAAGAGAAACCCTGGCAAAGCTTTAAATAGAAAGAGAACACACAAATTAACTAGTCAGCATTACCTTCCTTCAGAACTCTAATTAGATTTAATTATTCAGTAATTCAGATTCATAGAGCAACTGTAAGCAATTAGATAAAGAAAAAAAGTGATTGTCTTCTTATGCAGTCTGGATCTCAATGGAAAAGGAAAAGAACAAACAAACATACCTTTATTTTCTTAATAATCACCAACCAACATGCAAAAATAATGAATTTAAGAAAGGAAATGCCTTTTGAAAAATTTATGTTTTGCTTAAGACTTTTTGAATGGGGCAGGATTCAATGACTCCTTTAGTAAACAGCTCTTATTACATCCTTTAATATAAGGATTCCATTTTGTATGACTTGGATAAGACAGTCATGCCATTTGTATTAGGCATGCAGAAAATACAAACCAACTCAAATTTCCAATAAAATAGTATTGGTAGAGTTTGTTTGATTTTATAAATTTCTTTTCTATCTTTCACAATGTTAGGCATAGTAGAAGAGAAATGCCCAATGAGGTGTTGCTTAGAGCATGTTGCTCGCTCTTACTTAGCTGTAACTGCAACATGGGGCTTTTAAAAAAATTCTTGAATAAAGGCCAAAGGAGCATCATGCCAGTCTCATGGCAGACAGAAAAGGGCATCGTTGGGCCCATGTGATAGCTGTGAAACCTCCTGCTCAGAAGTGGCATTTGTCCCTTCTACTCACATTTCCTGAGCCAAAGCAAGGCTATTGCAAAGATCGATGAAAATAGGTTGGAAGAAGATAATCCTTTGTAGGGGGAACAGCAAGTAATTGGACAAAACTATATGCTTGTGGTCACAAGCAATTCATCCTCTTAATCACAAACAGATGTTTTTCTCCCTTCCTCAGCTAAAATACACTCATTTCTCCCCAAAGTTCCATCCAATCATGACAAGAGACTGAAAGTCCAGGATCTCACAGTAGTATATACTCTGGTCCATAGCGATTCCAAAAACTTACATGGGCAAATGTTGCAAGGAACCAAAGGTGGGAAATGTTCCTTTACCAGTGTTAAGGAATTCTGTCTTGGGATAGCTGAGCCATTCCTTGGGATAGCTCCTCAGTTTATTGCTCTGCATGGTCCTTCATTTATTCTTAGAATAGTTTTTACTTTTCCATTATCATTCTTCTCTGCATATGAAAGAAGTATTAGAGAATATGCCAGCCTTGGGCACAGAGCTATTTTCTTATTCTGCTTCCCGTTCAGAGAAAGTTAGAGACCCAGAATGTATTTTAAGTCCCAAGCAATCGAATTCTGCTTGATCTAGGTGGATAGCTCTTCTGAAATACAACTCTCTCAAAACTTTGTTTTAATCTCTTTGCTTCCAGTCAACAGTCTGCGCAAAACCACATCCATAATTATTTTTCAGACATGCTTCTCTCTCTAGACATCTTACCTATACATGAGTTTATCAAACACAAGTAGAAGAACCCCTTCTTTGTTGCTCTTTTTCCCTTGAGCCATTTTGTCAACCTTAAGTGGTCTACTAGGCAGTACCTTAAAATATTCAGAGACATTATCACAGGCAAAGAACTACCTCAAAGCTATTTTAACTGGTTTTTTTTTCCATTTAAAGCAATTCTCAACTTTATCTTTTACTAGTTATTTATGAGAAACACTTGCCTCTCTCACCCTGTAAATCCAAGAATTTCTGGATTCTCTCTATTCTACAGTCGTAAACCAGCTAATTCTTTTCCTGGGTCTTTTTTCATTGTATCCTGTCAAGTACAATCAGTAGTTACCAACACACATTAGTAACATTCTGTTTCACAAAAATTTACCTGAAGCCATTGACTTATGCAGTGTGTTATCTTTCTTTCAAGTAGTTTGAGGAATGGTTTTATCAAATGCTTCCCAAATGTATGATATAGGTCACCATTTTTCCAGCCTTTGATAATGATTTTGTTGTTTCTTACTGCTGGGCTCTAAGGTCAATCTCACAAGTTTTAGTATTTTTATTAGAATAGCAACCAACTTCTGTAAGCAATTTTTGTATCAGCTTTCAGTAGGTTATGCTATGGTAGCAAACATCCTGCAAACGTTAATGAGTTACAACAACTAAGGTTTATGTCTTGCTCTCGTTACATGCTGGCTGTAGGTCAGCTGTGACTTTGCTCCAGATGTCGTCTTCTTTCTGGGATCTAGGTCAGAGAAGCAGATCCTACCTGAGACATAAGATTCTCATACAGAGGGAAAAAGCCAATGGCAAAATCAACTGATAAATGTTATGCTCAGAAGAGGCATATGGCACTTTCATTCTCATATCATGAGCTAAAAGCAAGTCTCATGTCCCAGCCTGATGTTAATGAGATAGAGCAATATAATATTCTCCCAGAGTGTGGTGCAATCTATCATAGATTGGAAATAAGATGTCCGTGTTTCATCCTTGGAGTGTAGAACCCAGAACTGGTTGAAGGCCAGCATATAATATTAACCTCAGAATATTAACCTCTCCTAAGGACCAGTACGATAATCAGAGACCAATCAGTGATTATTTAACCTCTTTGTTGCTACATTATTTTTATTCTTTATTCTATTTTGTTCATAATAAGATTTTTTTTTTTACCAATTCTATTAAAGGCCAGCATGAAGTATTAACACACAGACATAATTCCTATTGAGGCCCAATGCTATCATCTGAAATCAATTTTAGAACTGTCCATTTAATTTCAAATAAGGAAAGAAAGACCTATGTAAAAATATTTAAGCTCAGAAATGTACCTACGACTTTGATTTTAGGATGAGAGTACTGTTCCGCCAACCCATACCCATTTAGTTACCCCAGTCTCACTTTCAACTATTAGAGGGATCAGCAAATTTACCCTTCAGGCCAAATCCAACCCACCATCTGTTTTTATGCATAAACTTTATTGGGACACAGCTATGCCTGTTAATTTATACATTGTCTATCATTCTTTCATGCTACAATGGCAGGGTTGATTCACTGCAGTAGGTAGTATGGCCCATTTCAGAACTTTTTTTTTTTACCACCTAGCCCTTTAAGGAAAGATTTTGCCAACCTGTGCTCCATGGCATTAAATGTCAATTAAATAGTAAAATTTAATATACAATGATGTGATATGAGACTAAGGTATATTATGTCCTGAAAATCACATATTACATTGAAGTAAGATCAATATGCTATATCAGAATAGCTTCAATTTATTACATAGTCTAATTGATTGCATTGAAATTCAACAATAAAATTTATAAAACCTGAACAAAATGCTTGATTTGATATTTCTATTTACACACGGATACAGGTAAAGTCAAGTAGTGCTTTTTAAAAAGTTTAATATTGGAAAGTCATAAGTACTATAAGAAAAAATACAGCAAAACAAATACATCCAAAATTAGCTATCCTGAAATAAACAAGGTATTATTTGAAACAAGATATTAATATTTGTCAATTTCCTTCATCAAAAATCACCTATCCCTTGGGCTTCCCTGGTGGCGCAGTGGTTGAGAGTCCGCCTGCCAATTCAGGGGACACGGGTTCGTGCCCCGGTCTGGGAAGATCCCACATGCCGTGGAGTGGCTGGGCCCGTGAGCCATGACCACTGAGCCTGTGCATCCGGAGCCTGTGCTCCGCAACAGGAGAGGCCACAACAGTGAGAGGCTCGCGTAAAAAAAAAAAAAAAAAAAAAATCTATCCCTTTCTCTCCAATTATTTATTTCTTTGTTCTCTGTTAAGATCGTATATTCTAACCTTCTGAGTTGAGGTTAATTTCACATGTAAATTATTCTAGATAGCACATTAGTAGTCCATGAAACTATTTCAATTAAATGTTGTCTTCTAAAGAAGTAAGGCAAAGTGATAATTTTGGGGAAGAGGGGTATATAAAACTTCTTACCACTCATGTTGTATAATACAGACAGATATCTCTTACAAAGGCCTGGTCGCTAAATGCTGAAATAGACTGTTTACTACAAAATGTATTTATAGCAAAGGCCCTTTATGGTGAAACCATTAAGACGTGTTCTACTGAACAATTCTCATAGCACATCAGGCAAAGGCCTTTCTACCCAGCACCCCAAATGGCAGAGAACATTTCAATTCTGTTGTTACCATTAAAGGAATATAAAGGGATGATCTCACATCATAAATACCCATTAATAACATAATACATTATGGAAGTCAACACTATAGCATATTATATGGCTGAAAGAATGGTGTCAACCCATGCTTAATAATGTGGGGAGATGATGTTGTGAAGTAAAAGGATAGAGTCATTGATATTGACATTGATATTGATATTGTATTCTTGTGGCTATAGCTATACCTATACATTTTAATGAACACATAGACAAGACTGGATTTATATTGGTTGGGTTACCCATGTAAGGAGCTTGGAAGTTGCCACTTCATCTGTTAAAAATGATTAAAGGCAATTTGAGTGATACACACAAACTTCATTTAACACTTCATGAAGTAGACAGTCTCCTGCAAAATGGGGCACAGAGCAAGAAGCTATTATAGCAGGGGTCCCCAACGTTTTTGGCACCGAGGACTGGTTTCGTGGAAGACAATTTTTCCGTGGGCAGGGTGTGGGGAGTGGGGTGGGGATGGTTCGGGTGGTGATGCGAGCAATGGGGAACGATGGGGCGTGGCAGATGAAGCGTCACTCACTTGCCTGCCGCTCACCTCCTGCTGCGCAGCCCAGTTCCCCAGGGGTTGGGTACCCCTCTTTTATAGGATAAAAAATAAAGAACAAGAACAAGACAAATAGAAAATATCTGATCTGCTGGGGCCACATAGTCCATCTTGTTTGGGGTGAGAAGGTCCAGAGTTGGCTTGGCTTTGGGGAACTGGCATACTGGATATACAGTAGTCCCTCCTTATCTGAAGTTTCTCTTTTCACAGTTTTAGTTTCCTGCTGTCAACTGTGGTCCAAAAATATTAAGTGGAAAATTCCAGAGATAATTTATAAGCTTTAAATTGCATGCCATTCTGAGTAGTGTGATGAAATCTCAGGCCATCCTGCTCAGCCATCCTGTTCCAACCCTCCTGAGATGTGAATCATTCCTTTGTCCAGCATATCGATGCTGTATATGTTACCCGCCTGTTAATCACTTACTAGCTGACTTGGTTATCAGATTGATTGTCTTAGTATCTCAGTGCTTGTGGTCAAGTCACCCTTATGTTACTTAATAATGGTCCCAAAGTACAAGAGTAGTGATGTTGGCAATTTGGTTATTCTCTTACTGTGCCTAATATATAAATTAAAATTAAGCAGAGTAAGAATAAATAAATTTAAATTATTAATAAATTTATAGCTTTATCATAGCTGTGTATGTATAGGAAAAAACATAGTATATATAAGGTTTGGTACTCTCCGCAGTTTTAGACATCCACTGGAGGTCTTGGAATGTATCCCCTGTGGATAAGGGGGGACTACTGTACTGCATTTCTGGTCAAGTAAAGCATTTATAGGGACACAGAAGTATCTAAGTTTTGGTTGGCTAACACCCTGGGCAGGAGCAGCTCCATCTTGAGCCTAGAAAGTTATTTTAGTTTATCCTAACAATAAGTAAAAGGCTGAGCAGAATGAAAACATCAACAACTTTTAGGATCCATAAGAGAGGGCAGGACAGGGCAAATCACTGCCCCCATGGTTGGAGAGATAAACAGGTGAATATAGGAAGTTGTGAGCTCCCAGAGCAGAAATCGCCACAGAAACTAGTGCTGGGGGAGGGAGCCCTGAACTGTAATTGATGAATTGCTGATGAAGGAAACCTGAAGATATCATCCCAAAATATGCCTCTGACATAAAAATTATTTTGAGCTGTAGGAAAGTAAGAAGCAGCAAACCCAGAAAGAGTGCTCCCTTATCTACCTAAGGGCAGCATATAAATTCTCCTTTTCCCAGAGGAATCTCCTCCATTCATACTCTAGAACCATTAGTTTTGTACTACATTAGTTCCCCCCCATATATTTACCTTCCCACAGTTTGCCACCGTTTGGAAACCTGAAACTGCTTTCCTTTGTGCTCCCATTTCTTTTTTTTTTTTTTTTTTTTTTTTTTTTTTGCTGTATGCAGGCCTCTCACTGTTGTGGCCTCTCCTGTTGCGGAGCACAGGCTCCGGACGCACAGGCTTAGCGGCCATGGCTCACGGGCCCAGCCGCTCCACGGCACATGGGACCCTCCCGGACCGGGGCACGAACCCGTGTCCCCTGAATCGGCAGGCGGACTCTCAACCACTGCGCCACCAGGGAAGCCCCTGTGCTCCCATTTCTTTACAAATTTATCATTCTTTGTTGAAGATGCTAGATAAGCTGGAATTTTAAGCCATCATTTTGAGTTACTTTTCATTTAGATTTCTCCCATGTGATGTGTGCTGCATGCATTAATAAACTGTTTATCTGTTGTTAATCTTTTGTTGAAGAGTCCTTGCTGAAAACGTAAGATGAGTAGAGGTAGTCTCATCTCCCCTACACTGGAAGCTCAATGCTGTCAAAAACCAAACTCTGCACACTCAGTAAGACAAAGCAGAAACCCGAGTTTCTTGCAGAGGTTTCAACCTGCAAGCTGGGAAACTCAAGGCTCCGGGAACAACGAGTTCAGATCTGCCCACAGACTAAGGGGTTGGGTTTTTTCCTGGGTAAATATGGGAGTTACTTGAGTGATTTTTCAGGTCATTGGCTGCCTAGTGGTCTTTTTCCTTATTTGGACCAGGGTAGCAGAGTCATGGGAACAAGGAAGTCCAAAAGACGCATGAACAGACTTGGTGTTTTGGGATTGGCTGTCATCCTCTGCTAATTTCTGAAAAGGGATGTAAATTCCTACAACTTATGTTAGGTAAGGTTAAGTTTCGTTTTCTTTAATGCACCTGCCTTGGCCAACTCCATTTTGTCCCCAGCATAAGTGACTCCATGTTAGTTTTGGTTCTACGGTGTGAATAACTCTGAGAGTTAAAAACTCCAGGGGGACCTGGTCATGGGACGTTGGGTGTGGGGTGAACACTTGTGAGATTTACCTCCAAGAGCTTGACCAGATTCCAACAGTAAATATGAGAGAAAACTCCCTTGGTATTCTGGCGGGGGGGTGGGGGAAAGGAAACATTTTGAAATACTCCAGGTGGCTTAGTTTTCCTAACAAGGTCTGCCCTCAGGGGAAGCCATTTAACCAGAGCCTAACCTGCTGGGGTATTATCAGCCTAACTGACCTGGGAGAAGGGAACTACCCAACTGCAGCCCACTCTAGCCATCCTGTCCCACCAAAGGAGGGAGAAACAAACGAACTGAGAAACACTGGAGAAGTTCACAGTCCAGAGGCATAGGCTCACATAGAAGACTGGAATCCTGAAGTGATATACACCAAATTTTAACTATGGTTTCCTCTGGGGAGAAAAGTATAAGGAGTGGAGATGGGCTTCTTCAAAACCTATATATTTTTTGCATGTTTATGAAATTTTCAAAAGTCATATGGTAAATGTATAAATTTTTAATAATCAGAAACTGCTGTCTTATTATGAAGATGTGTGAAACATTTAAACTACCCTTGCAGAGTATGATGTAAGGTATTTGTAGAATTGAAAACGAGGGGAAGCAGTTTTCTAACAATGTGAAAGAAGGCTGAACTCCAGTTATTAAGCTCTTGAATGATGACCTGAAAATTGTTTAGAGAAAGACAAACTTGCTGAAGTCCAGTTATTAAGCTCTTGAATGATGACCTGAAAATTGTTTAGAGAAAGACAAACTCCTGGATGAAAGAGATACTATGTCAATTGACATTCTGTAGGAACTTTTACTCCTTAGCTATTCTGAAAAAGCTGTTCTTTGTGAAAGAAGTACTTGACCATCATCTAAAGGCATACACTTCCAAATATCTTAAAAGCTACATGAGAGGCCGTGAAAACAATACAACTTTGTTTATAGTAAGTGTTGTGACATTGTGCAGCAATTCCATATTAGTAGACAACAAGGATAAGGCTTTTCCAAAACTCCACTTTTTCACACGAGTATATTACCAAATTAGATTTGAGGCCCCCCTCCTGGGGTCCTAGTTGAACTGAAGCCCCTCTAGCTCAGTTCAGGAAGTTCTTTCACCGTTCAGGTTTGCACAGCCAATAACAAAATCGATGATGAGACTGAAACAGCACAAGTTTTCTTCAAAGGCCAGAGAGTGGAGCAGCACAGACTTGGTTTGCAAATCTGCTTCTCATGGGGGGAGTGACCAAGGCAAGATTTTTTTTTTTTTTTTTTTTTCTGCGGTACGCGGGCCTCTCACTGTTGTGGCCTCTCCCGTTGCGGAGCACAGGCTCCGGACGCGCAGGCTCAGCGGCCATGGCTCACGGACCCAGACCGCTCCGCGGCATGCGGGATCCTCCCGGACCGGGCCATGAACTCGTGTCCCCTCTATCGGCAGGCGGACTCTCAACCACTGCGCCACCAGGGAAGACCCCAAGGCAAGATTTTTAAAGGTAGCATTAATGAGGGGGAGGCATATGTATTGGTTTTCTGGAAAAAGGTGGGTTTGTCCCTGGAACCGGGGTGCCACCTCTTTTTCTTCCTTCTGTGGTCTGGTGTTTCCTGTCTTGTCTGCCGGTAGGTGCGTCAGTTATCATGCTAATATATTACACTGTATAATGAGCCTCAGGTTCACTAGAGGTCAAGACGGTGACTTAAACAAGTTACAGCTGGATTTTGGTTTTGTCTTTAGTCTCCTCCTTTTGAGGTTTGGTTCTGCAACTGAAGCAAACACAGTTTCCACTTGGCAGGGTTACGATTCTGGGGCAACAACCTCGGTAACAAATAGAAAGATTTGGGGAAACTATGCCAGGCACCAGGTTGCATATAAGTCAAGAATTTGCCCTTCCATGAGGAACCATTTTATAATTTGTTGGTAATTAGAGAAAGACCAGATTTTGTTATCTGCAAGTAGCCTAACTCAGGTGTTACAGAGAAACCTGAGCATTTTGCTATGATCAGAGTAGGTTTTAGTTTTCAAATAAGACACATAACTGATGATTTTAATTACTGGGGGCATTCCAAGAGTCACCTCATTAACATAACAAAATATTTTTCTTCTCTTTCACCACTTAGGAAATCCCAAGGGTTTTAGAAGCTTTGTGCTAGAGGAAGAAGATCAAATATATATTTCTTATTATAAATCACTATATCACACTAAGGACATATATTATTTATATTTGTTAGAACTTTGAAAAATAGACATTAAAGATAAATATTAAACTATATAAAAATTAAGCAAGTGTGCTTTATGTGCCTTACTTCAGCATGGATACCATCACTGAAGTGTTTTTAAAACATTCCATTTACAAAATCTTATAAAAACAGACATAAGCAGCACTTAAAATGGAAAAAAATAAATAAATAAATGTTGCCCACTAAGGCAGCATGTATTCAATAAAAGTATAATAAGACCAAAGTATTTTTCTCCCATTTAATGGCATCATAGTACCTGAACTATTCCTTCATAAAATTTATTATGGCTAAAATAAATTAGGTGATGGTTTAATTCACATCTTCTTCTCTAGACTGTAAGCTCTTTGAGGGCTGGGCTATGTTCCCCAAGCATTTTATTTAGCAGATTCTTAATAATTATTTGTGAGATAAGTCAGTAAATTAATGGCTCTGGAAGGATATATAACACTGAAAGTGAGACATGTATTATATTACTTTGGGATAGATAAGAATATCAATAATAGTATAAGAAGAAGAAGAAGAACAAAATAGGGAATATGGGATGTTTGTTTTTAAACCTAGTTACCTAAAATACTGTGATAAGAAGGCCATAGTCTTAACTTGGTCAGGGCGCAATGGTCCTGTTCATTCAACAAATGTTTATTGAACACCTACTAGGTAGCAAACACTGAAAGGTAAATGAGCAAGCATCATGGGTTTTATGTTTACAGAAGTTACACGTATCTCTATTTCCTTCTACTTTTTATTGTAAGAGTCACAAGGCAAGGATACATTAAAAATAGGCACAGTGAAAGTTCTAGTAAGAATGGGCCAATTGCAGCTACATCTTTGTATACAAAGTACATTTACTTCTGCAAAAGATGCTGAGGCTTCTGTGTCGCTATTATTTATAGAGTACCCTCAGAGGATTGGAACCAAACAAGACAACCAAAGATAATACAGATCTAAATATAAAGCAGTTCTGTTATAAAAATTTCCTTTCAGGAGATGCTAAATATGAAAATATGTATGCTGAAATTCTAGACTTCCATTATGTAATTTGCAGTACTGCCCTTAATTTTTCTTCCTAGTCCTTCTTAAACCACTTCAGTCAGCCATCTGGAAGAGCCTTGACTTTGGCATTTGTGAAGCTGTGACTGTAAAGACTCCAAACTTGTTTCTGCCTTTCTGGTAGAGAGAAAGGAGAGCAGGGCTCCAGTGGTCCTAATTGCTCTCTTTTGAAGACAGAAGAGAGTCAGATGTGAAGGAAGGAGATGGAACTAGAAAATGTTTGGTTCTTTTGATGAGAATGAAACAGTGATATAATAATTGACAAACTCAAAGCTGTTTTTTGAAGAAATTTATTTCCTATTTAAAGAAAATTTTTAAGCTTTCTGTACTTCATTTCCAAGACTGAAAAAGTTCTTTATGCTAGAAAAATTATTTTTATTTTCAGTTTGCATGGAAATAATTTGGGGAGAGAAACATGCACATTACTTACATTCCTCTAGTAACTCTTAGGGAAAAATATTTAAGTTGCTTCCAAATATTCCTCAGACTACTAGGTTGGCAAAAGGGGTATTGGCATTTATTCTCATTGATAAAAACTTTTTGAAATGAAAATCCTTCTTGCTCTATAAACATAATGATAATTATTTTCCATGGAAACATATTACTTTTTTTTTTTTTTTTGGCTGGCACTAAGGAATTAAGCTGTAAGGACAATTAACAGCTGAAGCTAAAAGTGCTACAACCTGAAGCTAGAAAAGTGTGAACTTTGCCGTCTCCTGAGTTCCTATTATTACCAAGTTTCTTTCTCTGTCACTTTATTTTATTACCTCTAGCATTTCACTTCAGGAATGTAGAAGATAAAAGAGAAAAATTTTAACATACATTTGCACTGCACTTTTGATAATCACAATAATTATATTTACCTTGTCTATCTATGTTGTCCGACAGTAGGCCATATGAATAAAAGCAAGCAGGAAAAAAATTTTAGATAATATCCCACTTAAAGTATAAAGAGAATCCTACAAAGAGCATCCTATTAGTTATAATATTACAGTAACTATAGTCATGAATATACTTAGGCATTAATAAAAAATTTCTGGTAAGTAAAACTGGAATAAAAAAAAATCAATAAGATTTAGGTACTGTGCCGTAAGAGATGCCCACAATAATGTACTCAAAATCTGTACACTAAAGGTATATCATTCAATAGTTTTTAATAATATAGAATTATTTTAAATATATTTCTTCCAATAGGTGGAATGAACTTCAGTTCTTTGCTTAATAGCATATAGTTTAGTTTATAATCTATAGTAGCCATCTTTAGTTAAGAATAGTTAACCTTACAGTGGAAGAGGAGGCAGCCAAAGAAATAGAAAGATGTGAAATTGCAGGACCAAACTAGGGCACATTCAGTCACCTGCTCTTTTTCTTAGTAAAGTTGGAAGCAATTTTTTGTTTTTTTGTTTTTGTTAATCAGGACGGAGATAATTGGATTAAGGAAACTTGTGTATTTAATAAACACTACTGACCCTTAGAATAAAGGTTCACTCCAGTGAGTGATTGGAAGGCATGGAAAAAGCAGTCAATCCAGAATGGTGGCTGACATGACTAGCACATGAATGTTATGGGAGTTTCTGTGGTGCCATTGGTTGAAATGATTCCAAAAACAGTTAGCCAGGCAAACTGAGAGATAAGAAGTTTGAAGTGATAGTGGGAAAAGCTGGAAAAACCTGGGAGTGCCACAAGGAATCTCTTATAGATGAGCAGAAGTATTGCCAAGTATTAATGAAAATATAGATGAGGTTAGATGGCCTTAACTTGTCGTTAAGTCCAGTGAGCACAATTTCCTGTTTGTCTGTAACCTTTTTTAGTAATAAAAATGAAGGTTATAAATTGTGAATTATGAAGTTATGAATTCCTCTAGAATTTGATCTTCTCAATAGAGGAATTATCTTGAAGATCCAGATGAAATTCCATCTTCTAAAATCCTCCCTAGATTTTTCAGCCCCATTGACTGCTCTCAGAAATTACTCTGCTTTCCTGATCTTGTATGTGGAACCAGTGATGGCTCACCTGGATGATGAGTCAGTACCCAGAGAACCACCACCATGTCTACAGTGCCCCACGTGGTAGTGACCACTCAGGATCTTAAAAAGAATAGGAATGATTGTGAGAGCATCGTTCTAATGGTTGGCCTCAGGAACCTGGCTGTGGACTGAAGAAGGTATTCACTGGAAATGTAATTAACAAAGAAATTTAGTATTATAGTGATGTTATTGGACATACTGAAGGCACTGAAGATAATGTCAGGAGGTACATTGAGAAAGTAATTATAAATTAGATGCCCACATCCATTGAGGCAGTGGAAGAATATCCTTTTTAAATGGGTTGATAACTAGAAGTAGAATGGGAACACAGTGTTATAAGGAAGTTCTGTGCACTTGAGAAGAGGGAAAGTGATATAACTGTGATTTGGAAGTAAGTAATTTAAACTAGATAGTATGTCTGTCTTTAAAGGCCACTGGGAAGTGGGAAATGCAAAAGCATCAACATAAGGGATTTGCAAGGTGATAGATGTGAACAGTGTGATAGGATTGAGAAAGATAATATCGTTTGCTGGGAGAGTGAGGTCTAGGATTTGTGCTCAGCAGGGCTGGCTTCATGGATGTGGGACCAGTGCAGTGAGCACAGGGCCTCCTGCTCAGAAGGGTCTGCACTTGGTATTTAATAATCTTCAGCCACTATCTTTAAATTCACAACAATTTAATTTTTGAATTTGTGTTTTGTGAGTGAAGTCCAGTGGGATAATAGAATGTGTGCCAATAGCTTGGAGCCTCAACTCAAATGCAGTCTCACTTCCTACCACCTCCCGCCTTCCCAGAAAATGTTCTTTGCCTCCCACTCCATCAACCCCTAGGGTCCATCAGGGCCCCTCCTGGCCTCTTCCTCCCCACTAATGCCCCCAGTGACAGCGGCCACCTCCTGCCCCCTGGTGTCCCAGGCCCTGTCTGGCCTTCCCCTCCCTGCACCCATCCAGCCATTGCTGCTGCCTTCCACCCCGGTAGGGGACTGGGCATGGGTTTGAGGAGAGCGAAGGTTGGGTGCTCTTGCCCTATAACATTTCAGAGCTGCATATGGCTGTGTCCATCCCTACCTGGGGCTTGCAATACCAGAGTGTATTTGGTGGGTAACTTGGTGGGAGTGAACCTCTAGCCAACCCCAGATCCAGGCACCCAGTGGGTCTTGGTGCAGAGGTTGCAATTCCATGGGAATTGTCCATCTACTATGGGTTGGGGCAGCCAGCTCATGAGAAAGGGAGATTGACCTCTCTACCCCAGCTGGGGTATAGAATATTGGTGGCTGGTAAGAAGAGGAATTCAGCAGCTAGTGGCTGTGAGCTAAACATAGAGTTGCAGGGTGAGGCTCTCTGGAACCAACAAGGGTCTACATTCTGCAACATAAATTGCAGATAAAAAACACCTTGACAGGTGAGAGAAGAAATAAAGAAAAAGGTTTGCATTTTAGTACCTTAAGGGCACTTTTTTTTTTTTTTTTAACAAGTGGCTCTGCATTTTCATTTTATACTGAGAATTTATGTAGTCAGCCTTGGAGCTCAGGGGTATTTTAAGAAGCTACAGAGTAATAATTATGGGAGTATATACTAGCAATGAGAGGGCATAGTTTATTTTGGGAGGTGATTCCAAGAAATGCAAAATGGGGAGTTGGAAAGACAAAGATGTTATACCACACTCCCCCACCCACTGAAAAATAAAGGTATGGTATTGAACAGGATAGTGCTATGGAAAACCGTGGGTAGTCTTCTTGGGGAACTTTGGCAGACAGAGTAGAAAATGCTTCAGTGTTGCTCCAACCTCCATCTGAAGGTTCCAGGAAACTGGGGTATTTGAGCTTACATTCATTGTGGACTACTTCCCATGGTCTTAACCCCTCAGCATTTCCAGGCTAGTTTGTGTATAAACTGAGAAAAAGTCTTCAATCCTGGAGTCCCAGAGGTTAACAGGAGACACTAAGGCCTGTTCTGGATGGGAATGCTAAGAGAATCTGGCTGGGGCACCAAAAGGATTTGCTATACAGAATGCTTCTTTAAACCATTTGATTTTAAGTGAGTTGACTCTAAGGATAATGCCACTGAACTAAGCCACACTAAATTAGGAGTATACTACATGGGTTCTTCTTCCCAATGTTTATTTAGATGTGAAACTAATAATTAACTCTGGAGGCCTCAAAACTCTGTCATTTAAAGTAATAAGAATTCACAGAAGAACAAACTTGTGCAATGTGTTCTATATAAAATACCTGATTTCTTAATTTCCTCAATATACTCCCTTGTGTGAACAAGTCTCTCTCAGCTCAGAATGTTCTAATTAGAGGTTTTGTTGTGCATTCAACTAAGTGTACTAGTTTTCCACAAAGCAAAGTTTTCATTTCAAGTTTAAACAAACTCAAAATGAAATCCAAACACCTATAAACATAAACTACAGTGTCCTGCTTTTCATAAATATATTTATTATTAATTTTCCATTATTAAGAATTCTTAGTATTTAGAAAACATAAAGGCATCTCATCTGACATTTATTAGATATCAAAAATTAGACTTTGGGAAGTACTAAAGCAAGGGTCTGCTTGGGGAACACCATACCTGGAAAACTGAGGTGGGTGGTGACATCATCTTTGGGGAAGAGCAGGTGTTCAGGATACATAATGCCCTGGCTTGAATCCTGTCTCTGTCACTTATTAGCTATGTAATCTCAGAAATTTACTTCACCTCTCTGTGCCTCAGTTTCTTTATTTGTCCTCACAATACCTTTTAATATTTAAATAAGATAATATTTGTAAAGTACTTAATAAATGCCTGGTACATGAAATAAGTGAACCCACTGAAATTGGCTTATTCTGTAATCTTTGAGTAAGCACTCACAAATATTTTGGGTTATTACCAGTTACTTGAACCTGGGTGCAGAAATTAACTCCAAAACAGTCAGAAGAGGCTAGAAGTGTGTAAAATCTCACCATGAAAATGGGTAAAGGAGCTTCACCAGGAAACTGACAGGATAATCCTTCTGGTCTGCTTGTAACATTAAGAGCAGATCTCCTTGGTTAGAAGGTGAAGACTGATGAGTTTCTAGATTTATGCTGTAGGATCCATATATTTATTTCATCCCTTATCTATATTACAGGTAAACTATCACCACTATTAATTAAACATATAATCCCTGATTTATACAAACTTGTTCAGAGAATAAAAGTCCCCAACTCACTTTTATATGGATAGTAAAACTTTGATTCCAAAAGTATGCATAGATACAAGAAGAAAGGAAAGCAAATGGCCAATATCACCTGTAAATATGGATGGAAAAATTGTAAACAAAGTGTTATAAAACCAAATGCAGAAATATGTGTGTACACAAACATATATATTCATGTTTGTGTATATATAAATTGAGAGACATACACGTATTATGTATGTTTATAATTGTAATCAAGCTGCATCACACATTTACCGATATAAAAAAAGGAAAAAAAATGTATAATCATCCTTATAAACGGAAGAGACATCAACAAAACTAAACAATAACTTAGAGTTTTAAAAAATCCTCTTAGCAAACTAGCAATAGTAATAGATGCGAATTTCTCTGGGTAAAATTTAAAATTGATTGACCATATCTCAGCAAATTCATTTTCAAAGAAGTAGTATGAGAAATATTTCCTATTAAGATAAAAAATGAGACAGGATGGCTAGCAACACCACTTCTATTTAATATTGTCCTGCAGGTTCTAAATGGCACAATAAAGGGAAAAAAAAGAAAGAAAGAAGGTATGCAAAGTGTGGAAACGGAGAAAAGAAAATGTCATTATTTTCTTAAATGATTGCCTATATAGACAGTCCCATAGAACCACAAATTACTAGAACCTATAGAACAGATTAGCAAGGTTTCTTGATATAAAATCAACAATCAGTAAGAAAGTTTGTTCTATAACTTTTATGTACAGCATCAAAGCATTAGAAATTGTAACTATAGATATCATATAAATTAGCAACATTTAAAAAACTTTTCTCATAATAAATCTAACATATATGCATATATAAAAGCAAAAGACTTAGAATATCTTTAAAAATTCTCAAGGATGAGATGTAGACTTACTCTACCAAATATCAGGACTTATCCTGATCCTATAGTAATTAAGACAGTGTCATCTTGACAAATAGGCCAATGAAAGAGAAGCAATAACCACAAATCCTATCTCTGCATATAGAAAGTTTGCAAACTATTGTATATAGAATGGATAAACAACAGTATCCTAATGTATAGCACATCAATGTATATTAATGTTAATATTTTATATTTAATAATATATGTATAATAATCTATATAAATATCTTGTGATAAACCATCATGGAAAAGACTATGAAAAAGAATGTGTATGTGTGTGTGTATATATATATGTGTGTGTGTGTGTGTATATATATATGTGTGTGTGTGTGTGTATATATATATGTAAAGCTGAATCACTTGCTGTGCAGCAGAAATTAACACATTGTAAATCAACTATACTACAGTAAATTTTTTTTTTTTTAAATCCAAGTATATGACAGAGGCAGCATTACAATTCACTGAGGAGAGAGTGTACTATCAATATTCAGTCAGTAGTGCTTGGACAATTATTTGAGTGGGAAAAAAAAAAAGTTACTAAATTTTCCTGTACACTTATTTAGGTGCACTACAGTTGAAGACCCAAATGTGCAAACTAAAATAAAAAAATCTTAAAAGAAAATATAAAATAATATATTCATGACTTCTCATTAATAACAGATTTTTAAACATACACTAAAATAACATTTAGTTAAATGTTTCTTTTTATTTAAAGAAAAAAATGTTATATGTGAATGCATTAAAACTCAACATTTTTACAATTAAAAAAAAAAGTGAAAAGCTATGCCAAAGACTGAAAGAAAATAGATGCAACTGATATGAGTAACACAAAATATCTAGAATATATTTTAAAACTGCTATAAGACAAAAAGAAAAAGATAATATGTCCAAGAGCAAAATATGTTAAGGCCATTCGAAGAGGAGAAACACTAATGATTTATATATAGTATAGTGGGTTCTTTTAAATACCAATTAGAATGTCAAAACACTAACAAATTTTAAGATAAAGATTGTAAGTATAAGGAACTGCAGGTCATCTTACATACTTTGGAGTAGGTATAAATAACCTCAGTATCTTTGAAGAGCAATTTTTCAATTTAAGAGATATAGTCTATGGATCAGCAATTTATTCCCAGATGCACATCTTAGAGAAACACTTGTATTTGTGTACAAGAATATACATACAATAATGTTTATTATTTCATAGATTACAATCGCAGAATCTCAGAAACAATCTAAATTATCATTATATAGAATGGATAAATGGGAGTGAAAGGGAATAATCTAAAGTGGATAAAGTGACCTGTAGTAAGAGCTATCATTAATACATATCAAAACAATATATTCAGACAAAAAATATAATATGTTCTGTATATCATCTGTACTCACCTTTAAAAATGGAAAATCGTCATATATAACTTGTGCACACGCAGGTATGTAGTAAATGAAAGATAAATGCTAAATGAGGAAGGGGAGAGGAATTTGCAAGGGGTGAACATGGAGTTTAGCTCTATCTGTAATATTTCAGTTTTTTTTTAACATCTTTATTGGAGTATAATTGCTTTACAATGGTGTGTTAGTTTCTGCTTTATAACAAAGTGAATCAGCTATACATATACATATATCCCCATATCTCCTCCCTCTTACATCTCCCTCCCACCCTCCCTATCCCACCCCTCTAGGTGGTCACAAAGCACCAAGCTGATCTCCCTGTGCTATGTGGCTGCTTCCCATTAGCTATCTATTTTACGTTTGGTAGTGTATATGTGTCCATGCCACTCTCTCACTTCGTCCCAGCTTACCCCTTCCCCCTCCCCGTGTCCTCACGTCCATTCTCTATGTCTGCGTCTTTATTCCTGTCCTGCCCCTAGGTTCTTCAGACCATTTTTTTTTTTTTTTTAGATTCCATATATGTGTGTTAGCATATGGTATTTGTTTTTCTCTTTCTGACTTCATTTTTTAAAAGAAAGCAAATATCACAAAATTCTAAGACTGATGAAGCCAGCCAATGATTTTAGGGGCAAGTTTTTACACTTTCTTTATATATTTTGGGATGCTGAAAATATTTTATAATAAAGGATTACTAACAGCCAGAGAAAGATAGGGACCAGGCATGAAGGGGAGGCGACTGAGCTCAAAGGAGCAAGAGGGAGACTTTTAGGTTTACTATATCTGGACAGTGGTGTTGGTCACATGATTCCATACATTGTTAAATATAAAACAATTATACACTTAACACTGATGACTTTTTATATGTAAATTATATCTCTATAAAGCACATTTAAAAAAAGTCTTCCCAGACTTCTTCACTCTAAAAAAATGTCAGAGTTGAGAGTCATTACTCTGTAAGTATCCCCAGATATGTCTCTCTCTGCATCTCTTACTCAGTTTCTCTCCCAGATTTTCCTTCTCTTTATTTTTCTTTCTCCCTTCCCCCACCCCTTGGTCTTTCTCTGCTTTTGCTGGCCACTCTCAGCAGCTGCCTGTCCTGCTTTTTATCTGTCTATCTTCCAGTGTCGCTATTGCCAGAATCATATTTGCTTCCCTGATAACAGTGGGTCCTGCTTAAACCAAGTCATGGAAAAATTCAAATCATTTCACAGGACCTCTAACCCCTTTTCTTCCTGGGGCTCACACATATACTCTACTGCAGACCCCAATCTGGAAAAGGTGCTAGGGGAGGGAAACCAGCTGGTAGCTTCTTTAAGAGAGATAGATGCAGGGGGAAGGGAGAGGAAAATATGCTGGGTTATGAGATCAACTATAATGCCTATGACATTTCGCTGGGGCTGTATGATGAGGAAAATATAGATAAGTCATATTCTTATTAGTAATTACAGCATAGACAAAAGCAGAATCAGAAGCGCTTAACTTAAACATCCCATCATTGCCTAGTAGCAGGGATGCTACTCCCTGAATTCCAAATTAAGAATTTTATGCATTCATACCTTGTTGCAATGCTAGTTCCTTCATATCATTCCAGCTTCTTGGTTTTACTAGCCCTACCTTAAGCTTTTACACTGTGATCTACTCATCATTCAGTCTTTGCTCTACTACTTCATTCCTCAAGCCACAGTTTGAAGTCAACAAACATTAGCCCCTGGCATATTCTGGGTACTCTGATAGAAGCTAGAGGGCTCAAGGGGATTGAGATACAGTTGTTGTCCTCAAAGATCACATGGTCTAGAGGGGAAATACACTTTATCTACTCATCTTGACTTTGAGATATTTAGACTAGCATCACAGTGTTTGCAATATCTGCATTGGTGTCAGTAATATCTCTTAAGAAATGTTCCTGAGTAAACTCAGCTTGGCATCCTCAAGGGACACTCCAGTTATAAAGAGTGAAATGTTAAAGAAAAATGACCATGACACAAACTAATTTTATTTCTTTTAGATTTCTGATGTAGCATGATGTAGGCAGAGATTAGTAAATATGATGGGGAATTAAGAACAGGAATTAGATATGATCAGCACAAAAAGAATTATCTCTAGATTGCCTTTTTCTTCCAAAGCATATCATCACCATTTATTATCTTATTACTTCCTCCACTTCATGTAATTCCTTTTATAACACTCTAAACATGTTAACTAGAAAACAAAGATAAAGAATGTACGAACCATTTACTGGATTTCGGCATGACTTTTCCACTCTATAGTAGAAAAGTAATGTACAAATAATTTAATAACCTTTAAAAATATTAAACTTGTCATTGGTTACCTTTTAGAGAATTTTTTATATAAACTATAATTTTGTAGATGGATTTTAATAAAAAGTAGAATGCTAAAAATAAGCAAAATGAAAAAGAAACAAAATTTTATTTTTTCTTTAAGAATTTGTAATCAGAAAAAAAGGAAAAAATTACTGTGAATGTAGTAGCAGTATTAGCTTTTTAATTTTTCCACATTCATCATTTTAAAAACCATCATTTTAAAAACCATCATTTTTGTTTGTTTGGTTGGGTTTTTTTGTGCGGTACGCGGGCCTCTCACTGTTGTGGCCTCTCCCGTTGCGGAGCACAGGCTCCAGATGCACAGGCTCAGCGGCCATGGCCCACGGGCCCAGCCGCTCCGCGGCATGTGGGATCCTCCCGGACCGCGGCACGAACCCATGTCCCCCGCATCGGCAGGCGGACTCTCAACCACTGCGCCACCAGGGAAGCCCAAAAACCATCATTTTTTTAGCTACTTACATTCTTTTTTTGTTAAAGTTCCTTTGAAAATTACTGACATGAATGTAAGCATACCATGATTTTTCTTAATTAACAGCAATTATAGCTAACAAGGCACAGGAATTTGTGGGAAGGAAAAAGAATGGTAAATTCTAAGTATTTTTATTTTTATCCCCAGGAAAGCTTAACATTACTTGGAGAGTTTGGTTAATGTAAACTCAATCTCAAGAAAAACCCACAAACACTGCTCCAGGTGGATAAAGGCTAGCCGTTGAATGTTGCCTAACTTTGTTACATTTTTATATTAAAATCACAATTTTCAGGATCCCTTAACTTATTTGGGTTTAGTTTTATATTAGTTGACCTCAGTTATTAAATAAGGGAGTATCAGAGCCAAACTGTTATGAATTTCTAAAGAAAAAAAAACCTTATGATATGACTTAAAGAACAGTAGCATTGTTGGAACTTTGTCTTCCCATTTTATAAAAGCTAATTGGAAATGACACATTATATCTCACTGTAATAGGAACATTCATTAGTTGCCAAGATTGGGCATGAATAGATCATGGTATGTGTTAGGCTGTGTGAGTTTTAAAATAATGTTCAGAATACAAACAAGAGTTTGTAAAAATAACAAAAACTAAGCAAATGCTTCTATAAGATTATTTTACTAGACAGCTTCTGTCTCTTAGCTATATTTGATTCAGTAGTTAAGCTTTATAGTTCAATACTGTAGATAAGTCTACCTTTGGCTTTTATGGCACATAAATATAGAGCATTTTTTGGAAATCACGTAACAGTTGTTTGTTTAGTTTGGCGTATGGCCACAATTCTTAGTATTAGTAAAGTAAAATATTCATTATAGATCAGTTCCTAAGAGACCCAGGACCTATATTGTGGAGCCATAAAGTCTTATTAAACACAAGAAAGTACATAGCATTAATGTGGACTCTCAGTTGGCTACAAATCCAGCTCATCTTCTTTAACAGCTTAGCTCTTAACTCCTGTGATATGTCCCCCATTTGATCACAGCATTGTAACAAGAGAAACATATCTGAAAACTCAACTGCAAATCCATTCAATTTACTGTATGTCTTTAGCTGCTAAACTGCAGGATAAAGCTCCTATTTGTATAAAACGCATACACATTAGTCAGCAGTGTACTTTTACTTTGACTTCAAATCAAATTATATGGATATTTAAGTGAATAATAATTCTATTTCAGTAGATTTTAAATTCAAGATACTTTTGATGAAAATAGATTGCTCTTATTGACATTTATTATTTGCAGTTCTGAGTCATATTAATGTAATTCACCATCTAAAATTTCATTCCTATACGTCTTTAACATGCATAAAACTGTTCAGTTGAAAGTGTATTTTTATAAAACTATATATTCTATACATGCTTTTAAAGTAAGAGGTGATATTCTTACCTTTGAGTCTAGTGTGATTACTTCAGAAGAATATGGTGTTCATTTATTTAAGATTAATTAGTTCTTTAATATTCAAACATATTATCATACCAGTCAATTCCCAAGAGAAAATGCTCTGGATATTGGCCTGCAGTTGTCAAAGTTGAGGAGCTACAAGAAGTGAAGCAGCTAGGATTAATAGATTTAGGGCAAGATGCATCAGCCAAGGAGTTAGGAATACTCGCTCAAACCACCTTACAATACCTGGGATGTATTGTACCTGCACAGGGATGTTTTTCAGATCGAATGAGACAGTACCTGCGGTACTTTACTTTGAGGTATGGAATTTAAGTTCCAAGAAGTGGGAACAAACACCTGATGTCAAAGAGTGGACCAGTAAAGAAAGAAAATTTCAGAGGGGGCAATGTTCTGCTCCCACAAACACTGGGCAGCAACCAGGATGTAATTATATTTAAAAAATTAATTTGTACAAAACATGTGGAACTGAAAAATATCTCAGGCTCCAAATTATCTGGTCACTTAGTAAATGTACATGATATTAGCTTTATCATTTTATATTTTAATTTAAATACAAAATAACCGGAAAGAGCACATGCTCAAAATATCCATATTTGGCCCTCTCCTACCTCTCCATGATCCATTTTCTTCAAGGCTAAGCTAGAAATAATACCTACCTTGTAGAACCAGTGCACGGATCAGTAACAATGTCTGTACAATTTTCTACGTGTACTCAATGGTGGTGCTAGATAAATAGTAAAGAGTTTGTTTCTGCCAAAATACTCAAACAGCACTTATAAGGCCGGTGAGTATGAACACCTTACCATTGTTTATTTAACTTGACATAATGCTTACCCTATGACTGCTCTTCTACTAGTATATGGCAGCAGCAATGTGGAAATATCAGTTCTGTTATATTCTCTCCAATACTGAATGCTAAAATTATTTTCGCTCATTAATTTGATGAATATTTACAATTCCTACTATGTGCCAGGTTCTGTACTAAGCAAAAGAGTTACAAAGATGAGTGATTGCACTCCTGTCACTGTAGGGTTTACTGTCTACTCAGTGAAGCCACGAATATAACTGCATATCAAAGTACGGGCTTTGATTGTTTAGAATCCGTAGCCACACAAAATAGTAAATCAAAATACTACAATCATATCCTGGGTTCTGACAAATCTGTTTAGAAATCTCTCTGCCCTTATTTTGTTTGTGTGTGTACGGAGAGAGCAGAGGAAGAGGGAAGGGATGAAACACTGAGGAGCATATATGTGGAGAGAGGGGGCCAAAATGTTATTGCCCCTATCATTCTCCACATACAGTATATAAAATACTGGTCAAATAAAATGTAGATGTGTATAGCAGACAACTGGGAAAATATTATTACTACATAAAATGAGGAAGCACAAATAATTAAGAAAAATATATCTCTAATATTAAACTACTTGGCAAAATAAAACTGAAACAGTAATTGAATGACTAATAATTAAAGTGCATAATATTTGTAATGACTTCACCAAATTGGAAGTTGAGTTTACCGCATCTGACTCTTCATGTCTATAATGCATCTATGGTAGTCTCACTATGTATTTATATATATATATATATATTTAAAAGCTTAAAAGCTTATTCTTTGGGTTGCTAGTATTTATGGAAGTGGAAAATTTAAGCCCTGTATTCTTTTTGGTTTAATTTTGCTTTTAACAGTTTTATTATGGTATAATTGACATACAATAAACTCATAATTTTAAAGTATACAAATTTGATATGTTTGAATATGTATATATATCCTTGAAGCCATTATCACAATCAAGTTAGTGAACATATCCATTACCCCTAAAAGTTTTCTCATGTTCCTTGATAATCCCTCTCTCAAGCTCCTCCTCTCCATCCCAGTCAACTCTTATCTGTTTTCTCTCACTAGAGATTAGTTTGTTTTCTAGAATTTAAATAAATAGTCATAAAAAATGTGCTCCTATGTCTCCTTTCATTCAGCATAATTATTTTGAGATTTATTCATACTTTTTCTTAACAGTTTATTATTTTGTTGCTTGGTAATATTCCATTATATGGATATGCCATATTTATTTATATATTCAGCTGTTGATGCACATTTGGATTGTTTTGAGTTTTTGGCTACTCTAAATAAATATGCTATGAATAAGTACTCATATATAAGTCTCTATATGGATATATGCTTTCATTCTTTTTGGGTTAAATGGCTAGCAGGAGAATAGCTGAGTCATTTGGTGATTTTATGATTAACTCCTTGAGAAACTGCCAGACTGTGTTCTAGAATTGCATTTTGCATCCCCACTAGCAGTGCTTGAGAACTCCAGTTGCTCCACATACTTGCCAACACTTGGTTTGGTAAATTTCTAAAATTCTCTCCATTATAATAGGTGTGTAATGGTATCTCATTACATTTTATTTTGCATTTCCCAATGAATAATTATAAGAGATTCTCAAATCTTTTCATGTAATTGTTTGTCATCTCTATGTCTTCTTAGATGAAATGTCTGTTCAGATTTTCTGCCCATCTCTTTAGTGGGTCATTTGTTTTCATATTAATGTGTCTTGAGAGTTCTTTATATAATCTGGATGTAAGTCCTTTATCAAACATGTGATTTGAAATTATTATCTTCCAGTCTGTGGCTTATTTTTTTCATTCTCTTAAAAGACAATTTTGGAGACAAAAGTTCATAAATTTGGTGAAGTATAATTTATCAATTTATTTTTTCTTTTACGGATCCTGCTTTTGGTGTTGTATCTAAGAGCTTCAGAATACATGGGAAAAAAACTGATTAAATAAAAGGAGAAATAAATCTTCAAATATACTCGGAGCTTTTAATAGTTATTTTTCAATAATTAATAGAAAAATGCACAGGTAATCACTAAAGACATGGAATACCTGAACAACATCATCAGCCAACTTGACCTAGTTGACATTCACAGATCTACCTGACAATTCTACCCGACAATGGGAGAATACATATTCAAATCAAAAGCTACAGTATAGAAGAGACCAAAATTTGCACCATAAATTGTTTCAATAAATTATAATGATTTAACCTATATAAAGTATGTTCTGTATATCAGATATCAATGATAAATAAATCTCTGGAGATTCCCAAAAGGTATTTGGAAACTCAAAAACACAATTCTAAATAACCTATAGGTCAAAGAAGAAATCAACAGGAAATTGGAAAGTATTTTGTACTGAATGACAATGAAAACATAACTTATCACTCAGAGGGAAATTTATAGCACTAATTGCCTGTCTTAGAAAGCAACCAAGGTCACAAATTAATGGCCTTAGCTTCCACCTTTAAAAACTAGAAAAATAAAAGCAAATCCATCCCAAAGTAAGCAACACACAAAAAAAAGATAAATAAAAATAATAAAAAATGATACATATCAGACAGAACAAAAATCAAATGAACAGAAAAGAGAAAAACAATAGTGTAAATACATAGAAACAGAAGCTGTTTCTCTGCAGTCGATAAAATTTTAAAAGTTTAGCCTAGACTGATCCCCCCAAAAGACAAAAATTATCTAAATCAGGAATAACAGTGGTGTCATCACAGTAGGTTCTACAGGTATTAAAAAGGATGCTAAGGGAATATTATGAACAATTTTATAACAGTATATTCATTAATTCAGTTAAAATGGGAAAATTGCTTGAAAGATACTAACTACCAAAGCTCACTCAGGAAGAAATAGATAAACTGAATAGCCCAGTATCCATTAAATAATTGAGCTGAAAATCTTCCCACAGAGAAAATTTAAGGCCCTCATGGTTTACTGATTAATTTTACCAAACAAGTAAAAGAAAATAACACCAAATTGAAACAAAATTTTCCAGAAAATTCAAGAGCCATTGTACTTCACAATCTATCCTATGTGACATCATCACTCTGATATCAAAGTATACAAAGTACTACAGGTAAAGAAAACTATAAACAATAACTATCATAAACATAGATGCAAAACTTCTAAAGAAAATTCTAGCTAGTTCAATCCAAAAATATACAAATAGGATAAAACTTTATGACCAAGTGGGACTTATCCAACATCCATTCCTATTTAAACTAAAAAATAAATTAGAAACTCCTGATAAGCTAAGCATAAAAGGGAACTTCTATCTGATAATTGGCACCTACCAATAATGTTAAACTAACATCCTGCTTGATGTTAAAAAATGAAATGCTTTCCCCCTAAAATTAGCAACGAGATGAGGATGTCTGTTCTCAGCAGACCTATTCAACATTGTGCTAAAGTTTCTAACCAGTGAAATAAGGTATAAAATAAGTGACATGAAAATGTAAAAAGAAATAGTAAAATTTTGTTTAAGGCATCATTATCTATGTTCAAGAAAAGCTACTAGTGTAAATGAGTTTAGCAAAGTTGCAAGGTAAGACATCTTTATTATAGCAATGGGCAGTCAGAAATTTAATTTAAAAGTAATATTTTCCATAGGATAAAAATATGATTACTTTGGGATAAATCTAACAAAACATATGTGAGGCTTACACATTTAAATCTAGAAACATTGCTGACATGATTTAAAGAAGACTCAAGTAAATAGTGAGATTTTACCGTGTTCCTGGTTCAGAGCACTAGTATTATGACAAAAATTTTCCCAAAATTTATCTATAGATTCAACACAATCCTAATAAAAATCACAGCAGAATTTTTTTTATAGAAATCTACACTTTTGTCTTAAAATTCAAAGGAAAATGATAAGAATCTTGAATAGCTGAAATAACTTTAAAAATAACTGGAGAGCTAGAATAAAGCAACAATAATAAAAATGTAGTTTTTGGCTTAAATGTAGTCAAATAGATAAAATAACAGAATAGAGAATCTAGAAATAGATCCGTATACAGGCATACCTCAGAGATATTGTGGGTTTGGTTCTGGACCACTTCAATAAAGTGAATACTGCAATAAAGTGTGTCACACAATTTTTTTGGTTTCCAGTGCATATAAAAGTTATGTTTATACTATACTAGTCTATTAAGTATGCAATACTATTATGTCTAAGACTCAATATACTTAATTTTAAAATACCTTATTGGTAAAAAAAAATGCTAATCATCATTTGAGCCTTTAGTGAGTCATAATCTTTATGCTGGTGGAGGGTCTTGCCTCGATGTTGATGCAAGTTACACATGCAGTTACTGATGTGACTGATCAGTGTGGTGGTTGCCAAAGGTTGAGGTGACCTTAGCAATTTCTTAAAATAAGACAACAATGAAGTTTGCCACATCAATCGAGTCTTCCTTTCATGTATGATTTCTCTGTAGCATGCAAGGCTGTCTTTCAAAATTTGAGACAATCCTCTCAAACCTGCTGCTGCTTTATCAACTAAGTTTATGTAATATTATAAATCCTTTGTTGTCATTTCAACAGTCTTCACAGCATCTTCATCAGGGGTACCTTCCACCTCAAGAAACCAATTTCTTTGCTCATCCATGAGAAGCAACTCCTCATCCATTTAAGTTTTATCATGAGATTGCAGGAGTTCAGTCACATATTCAAGTTCTACTTGTGATTCCAGTTCTCTTGCTATTTCTACCACATCTGCATTTATTTCTTCCACTCTAGTCTTGACCCCTCAAAGTCATCTGTGAGGGTTGGAATCAACTTCTTCCAGACTCCTGTTAATATTGATCTTTTGACATCTTCCCATGAATCATAAATGTTCTTAATGACATCTAGAATAGCGAATCCTTCCCAGAAGATTTTCAATATACCCTGCCTAGATCCATCAGAGGAATTACTATTGGCTATACCTATAGCCTTACAAAATGTATTTCTTAAATAATAAGACTTGATGGGCTTCCCTGGTGGAGCAGTGGTTGAGAGTCCGCCTGCCGATGCAGGGGACACGGGTTTGTGCCCCGGTCCGGGAGGATCCCATGTGCTGCGGAGCGGCTGGGCCCGTGAGCCATGGCCACTGAGCCTGCACATCCAGAGCCTGTGCTCCACAACGGGAGAGGCCACAGCAGTGAGAAGCCCATGTGCCACAAAAAAATAAAATTAAATTAAAAAAAAATAAGACTTGAAAGTCAAAATTACTCCTTGATCCGTGGGTTGCAGAATGGATGTTGTGTTACGAGGCATGAAAGCAACATTAATCTTCTTGTATGTACATCTCCATCAGAGCTCTTGGGTGACCAGGTGCATTGTCAATGAGCAGTAGTATTTTGAAAGGAAACTTTTTTTGAACAGTAGGTCTCAACAGTGGGTGGGCTTAAAATATTCAGTAAATGATATTGTAAATAGATGTATTGTCATCCAGGCTTTGTGATTCCATTTATAGAGCACAGGAAGAGTCAATTTAGCCTCATTCTTAACGGCCCTAGGATTTTCAGAATGGTAAATGAGGATTGATTTCAACTTAAAGTCACTAACTGCATTAGCCTCTAACAAGAGAGTCAGCCTGTCTTTTGAAGCTTTGAAGCCAGGGATTGACTTCTCCTCTCTAGCTAAGAAAGTCCTAGATGGCATCTTCTTCCCAAGAAGGCTGTTTCATCTGCATTGAAAACCTGTTGTGTAGTGTAGCCACCTTCATTAATGATCTTACCTAGACCTGGATAACTTGCTGTAGCTTCTACATCATCACTTGCTGCTTCACCTTGCACTTCTATGTTTTGGAGATGGCATCTTTCCTTAAACCTCATGAACCAACCTCTTCTAGCTTCAAACTTTTCTCCTGCAGCTTCCTTACCTCCTTCAACCTTCATCAAATTAAAGAGTGTTAGGGCCTTGCTTTGGATTAGGCTTTGGCTTAAGGGAATGTCATAGCTGAGTTGATATTCTATTCAGACAACTAAAACTTTCTCTGTATCAGCAATAAGGCTGTTCCACTTCTTATCATTTGTGTGTTCACTAGAGTAGCGCTTTTAATGTCCTTCAAGAACTTTCCCTTTGCATTCACAACTTGGCTAACCATTTGATAGAAGAGGCCTAGGTTTCCGCTCATCTTGGCTTTCAACAAGCCTTCCTCACTAAGCTTAATAATTTCTAGCATTTAACTTAAAGTGAGAGATGTAACTCTTCCTTTTACTTGAACACTTAAAGGCAACTGTAGGGTTATTAATAGGCCTAGTCTCAATATTGTTGTGTCTTGGGAAATTGGGAGGCCAGAGGAGAGGCAGAGAGACAGGGGAACAGCTGGTCAGTCTTAACACACACATTTGTTGATTAAGTTTGCCATCTTATATGGAAATGGTTTGTGTCACCCCCAAAAATTACAATAGTAACATCAAAGATCACTGATCATAGATCACTATAACAAATATAATAATAATGAAAAAGTTTGAAATATTGCAAGAATTACCAAAATGTAACATAGAGACAGGAAGTGAGAAAATGCTGCTGGAAAAATGGTGCCAATAGACTTGCTTGACATAGGACACCCACAGATATTCAATTTGTAAAAAAAAAAAAAAAACAAAGCAGTATCTGCAAAGAGCAATAAATCAAAGCACAATAAAACGAGGTATGCCTGTATATATGAACAATTTATTTCTGAAAATGCTGTAAGGCAATTCAGCAGGAAAAGGTAACTATTCTCAACAAATGATACTGGAACAATTGGAAATCTGTACAAAAAAAGGGGGAGAGTTCAATTTGTATCTTGCAATTTATCCTAAATTGATCACAAATGTAAATGTTAAGCCTAATACTATAAAAATTCTAGAGGAGGAACCAAGATGGTGGAGTAGAAGGATGTGCTCTCACTCCCTCCTGTGAGAACATCAGAATCACAACTAGCTGCTGGACACTCATCGACAGGAAAACACTGGAATTCACCAAAAAAGATACCCCACATCCAAAGACAAAGGAGAAGCCACAATGAGGTGGTAGGAGGGGCACAATCACAGTAAAATCAAATCCAATAACTGGTGGGTGGGTGACTCGCAGACTGGAGAACACTTATACCACAGAAGTCCACCCACTGGAGTGAAGGTTCTGAGCCCCATGTCAGGATTCCCAACCTGAGGATCTGGCAACGGGAGGAGGAATTCCTACAGAATCAGACTTTGAAGCCTAGTGGGAATTGATAGCAGGAATTTGACAGGACTGGAGCAAACAGAGACTCCACTCTTGGAGGGCACACACAAAGTAGTGTGCACATCAGGACCCAGGGGAAGGGGCAGTGACACCGGGGGAGACTGAACCAGACCTACCTGCTAGTGTTGGAGGGTCTCCTGCAGAGGTGGGTGGTGGCTCTGTTTCATGGTGGGGACAAGGACACTGGCAGTGGAAGTTCTGGGAAGTGCTCCTTGGCGTGTGCCCTCCCAGAGTCTGTCATTAGCCCCACCAAAGAGCCCAGGTAGGCTCCAGTGCTGGGTTGCCTCAGAACAAACAACCAACAAGGAGAGAACCCAGCCTCACCCATCAACAGTCAAGTGGATTTAAGTTTTACTGAACTCTGTCCAACAGAGCAACAGTCAGCTCTACCCACCACCAGTTCCTCCCATCAAGCCTCTTAGATAGCCTCATCCACCAGAGGGCAGACAGCAGAAGCAAGAAGAAATACAATCCTGCAGCCTGTGGAACAAAAAAAAAATCCCAGAAAGACAAGATGAAAAGGCAGAGGGCTACATACCAGATGAAGGAACAAGATAAAAACCCTGAAAAACAACTAAATGAAGTGGAGATAGGCAACCTTCCAGAAAAATAATTCAGAATAATGATAGTGAAGATGACCCAGGACCTCGGAAAAAGAATGGAGGCAAAGATCGAGAAGATGCAAGAAATGTTTAACAAAGACTTAGAAGAATTAAAGAACAAACAGAGATGAACAATACAATAACTGAAATTAAACTACACTATAAGGAATCAATAGCAGACTAACTGAGTCAGAATAATGGATAAATGACCTGGAAGACAGAATGGTGGAATTCACTGCTGCAGAACAGACTAAAGAAAGAAGAATGAAAAAACTGAAGACAGCCTAAGAGGCCTGTGGGACAACATTAAACGCAACAACATTTGCATTATAGGGGTCCCAGAAGAAGAGAGAAAGGCCCTGAGAAAATATTTGAAGAGATTATAGTTGAAAACTTCCCTAACATGGGAAAGGAAATAGCCACCCAAGTCCAGGAAATGCAGCGAGTCCCATACAGGATAAACCCAAGGAGAAACACGCCAAGACACATAGTAATCAAATTGGCAAAAATTAAAGACAAAGAAAAATTATTGAAAGCAGCAAGGGAAAAGCAATAAATAACATACAAGAGAACTCCCATAAGGTTAACAGCTGATTTCTCAGGAGAAACTCTACAAGCCAGATGGGAGTGGCATGATAAAGTGATGAAAGGGAAGTACCTACAACCAAGATTACTCTACCCGGCAAGGATCTCATTCAGAATTGATGGAGAAATCAAAAACTTTACAGACAAGCAAAAGCTAAGAGAATTCAGCACCACCAAACCAGCTCTACAACAAATGCTAAAGGAACTTCTCTAGGCAGGAAACACAAGAGAAGGAAAAGACCTACAAAAGCAAACCCAAAACAATTAAGAAAATGGTATGAAGAACATACATATTGATAATTACCTTAAATGTAAATGGATTAAGTGCTCAAACCAAAAGACATAGACTGGCTGAATGGATACAAAAACAAGACCCATATATAAGCTGTCTACAAGAGACCCACTTCAGACCTAGGGACACATACAGACTGAAAGAGAGGGGATGGAAAAAGATATTCCATGCAAATGGAATTCAAAAGAAAGCTGTAGTAGCTATACTCATAGCAGATAAAATAGACTTTAAAATAAAGAATGTTACAAGAGACAAGGAAGGACATTACATAATGATCAAGGGATCAATCCAAGAAGAAGTTATAACAATTATAAATGTATATGCACCCGACATAGGAGCGCCTCAATACATAAGGCAACTGCTAACAGCTATAAAACAGGAGATTGACAATAACACAATAATAGTGAGGGACTTTAACACATCACTTACACCAATCGACAGATCATCCAAAATGAAAATAAATAAGGAAACAGAAGCTTTAAATGACACAATAGACCAGATAGATTTAATTGATATTTATAGGACACTCCATCCAAAAACAGCAGATTACACTTCTTAAGTGCACATGGAACATTCTGCAGGATAGATCACATCTTCAGTCACAAATCTAGGCTCAGTAAATTTAAGAAAATTGAAATCATATCAAGCATCTTTTCTGACCACAACACTATGAGATTAGAAATGAATTACAGGGAAAAAAACGTAAAAAACACAAACACATGTAGGCTAAACAAAATGTTACTAAATAACCAAGAGATCACTGAAGAAATCAAAGAGGAAATCAAAAAATTCCTAGCGACAAATGACAATGAAAACACGATAATCCAAACCTATGGGATGCAGCAAAAGTGTTTCTAAGAGGGAACTTTATAGCTATAAAACCTACCTCAAGAAACAAGAAAAATCTCAAGTAAACAATCTAACCTTACAACTAAAGGAACTAGAGAAAGAAGAACAAACCAAGCCCAAAGTTAGCAGAAGGAAATAAATCATAAAGATCAGAGCAGAAATAAATGAAATAGAAAGCAAGAAAACAATAGCAAAGATCAATAAAACTAAAAGCTGGTTCTTTGAGAAGATAAACAAAATTGATAAACCATTAGTCAGACTCATCAAGAAAAAGCAGGAGAGGACTCAAATCAATAAAATTAGAAATGAAAAAGGAGAAGTTACAACAGACACCGCAGAAATACAAAACATCCTAAGAGACTACTACAAGCAACTCTATGCCAATAAAATGGACAACCTGGAAGAAATGGACAAATTCTTAGCAAGGCATAACCTTCCAAAACTGAACCAGGAAGAAACAGAAAGTACGAGCAGACCAATCACAAGTAATGAAGTTGAAACTGTGATTAAAAATCTTCAAACAAACAAAAGCCCAGGACCAGATGACTTCATAGGTGAATTCTATCAAACATTTAGAGAAGAGCTAACACCCATCCTTCTCAAAATCTTCCAAAAAATTTCAGAGGAAGGAACACTCCCAAACTCAGTCTATGAGGCCACCATCACCCTGATACCAAAACCGGACAAAGATATGAAAAAAAAAAAAAAAGAAAAGAAAATTACAGACCAAAATCACTGATGAATATAGATGCAAAAATCCTCAACAAAATACTAGCAAACAGAATCCAACAACACATTAAAAGGATCATACACCATGATCAAGTGGGATTTATCCCAGGGATGCAAGGATTCTTCAATATACGCAAATCAATCAATGTGATACACCATATTAACAAATTGAAGAATAAAAACCATATGATCATCTCAATAGATGCAGAAAAAGCTTTCAACGAAATTCAACATCCATTTATGATAAAAACTCTCCAGAAAGTGGGCATACATGGAAACTACCTCAACATAATAAAGGCCATATACAAAAAACCACAGCTAACATCATCCTCAATGGTGAAAAACTGAAAGCATTTCCTCTAAGATCAGGAACGAGACAAGGATGTCCACTCTCACCACTATTATTCAACATAGTTTTGGAAGTCTTAGCCATGGCAATCAGAGAAGAAAAAGGAATACAAATTGGAAAATAAGTAAAACTGTCACTGTTTGCAGATGACATGATACTATACATAGAGAATCCTAAAAATGCCACCAGAAAACTACTAGAGCTAATCAATGAATTTGGTAAAGTTACAGGATACAAAATTAATGAACAGAAATCTCTTGCATTCCTATACACTAATGATGAAACATCTGAAAGAGAAATTAAGGAAACACTCCCATTTATCATTGCAACAAAAAGAATAAAATACCTAGGCATAAAGCTACCTAGGGAGACAAAAGACCTGTATGCAGAAAACTATAAGACACTGATGAAAGAAATTAAAGATGATACAAACAGATGGAGAGATATACCATGTTCTTGGATTGGGAGAATAAATATTGTGAAAATGATTATACTACCCAAAGCAATCTACAGATTCAATGCAATCCCTATCAAATTACCAATGGCATTTTTTATGGAACTAGAACAAATCATCCTAAAATTTGTAAGGACACACAAAAGACCCTGAAGAGCCAAAGCAGTCTTGAGGGGAAAAATCAGAGCTTGAAGAATCAGACTCCCTGACTTCAGACTATACTACAAAGCTACAGCAATCAAGACTATATGGTACTGGCACAAAAACAGTAACATAGATCAATGGAACAAGATAGAAAGCCCAGAGATAAACCCATGCACCTATGGTCAAGTAATCTATGAGAAAGGAGGCAAAGATATACAATGTAGAAAAGACAGTCTCTTAATAAGTGGTGCTGGGAAAACTGGACAGCTACATGTAAAAGAATGAAATTAGAACACTCCCTAACACCACACACAAAAATAAACTCAAAATGGATTAGTGACCTAAATGTAAGACCGGACACTAGAAAACTCTTCAAGGAAAACATAGGAAGAACACTCTTTGACATAAATCACAGCAAGATTTTTTTTTTTTTTTTGCGGTACACGGGCCTCTCACTGTTGTGGCCTCTCCCATTGCGGAGCACAGGCTCCAGACGTGCAGGCCCAGCAGCCATGGCTCACGGGCCCAGCCGCTCCACGGCATGTGGGATCTTCCCGGACCGGGGCATGAACCCGTGTCCCCTGCATCGGCAGGCAGACTCTCAACCACTGTGCCACCAGGGAAGCCCAAGATTTTTTTTTAAACATCTTTATTGGAGTATAATTGCTTTACAATGGTACGTTAGTTTCTGTTTATAACAAAGTGAATCAGTTATACATATATATATGTTCCCATATCTCTTCCTTCTTGCGTCTCCCTCCCTCCCACCCTCCCATCCCACACCTCTAGGTGGTCACAAAGCACCAAGGTGGTCTCCCTGTGCTATGCAGCTGCTTCTCACTAGCTATCTGTTTTACTTTTGGTAGTGTATATATGTCCATGCCACTCCTTCACTTTGTCATAGCTTACCCTTCCCCCTCCCCATATCCTCAAGTCCATTCTCTAGTAGGTTTGTATCTTTATCCCCATCTTGCCCCTAGGTTCTTCATGACCTTTTTTTTCTTAGATTCCATATGTATGTGTTAGCATACGGTATTTCTTTTTCTCTTTCTGTCTTTCTTCACTCTGTATGACAGACTCTAGGTCCATCCACCTCACTACAAATAACTCAATTTCATTTCTTTTTATGGCTGAGTAATATTCCATTGTATATATGTGCCATATCTTCTTTATCCATTCATCTGTTGATGGACACTTAGGTTGCTTCCATGTCCTGGCTTTTTTAAATAGAGCTGCAATGAACATTTTGGTACATGACTCTTTTTGAATTCTCGTTTTCTCAGTGTATATGCCCAGTAGTGGGATTGCTGGGTCGTATGGTAGTTCTATTTGTAGTTTTTTAAGGAACCTCCATACTGTTCTCCATAGTGGCTGTATCAATTTACATTCCCACCAGCAGTGCAAGAGTGTTCCCTTTTCTCCACACCCTCTCCAGCATTTATTGTTTCTAGATTTTTTGATGGTGGCCATTCTGACTGGTGTGAGATGATATCTCATTGTAGTTTTGATTTGCATTTCTCTAATGATTAATGATGTTGAGCATTCTTTCATGTGTTTGTTGGCAATCTGTATATCTTCTTTTGAAATAAACTCAAAATGGATTAAAGACCTAAATGTAAGGCCAGACACTATCAAACTCTTAGAGAAAAACATAGGCAGAACACTCTATGACATAAATCACAGCAAGATCCTTTTTCACCCACCTCCTGGAGAAATGGAAATAAAAGTAAACAAGTGGGACCTAATGAAACTTAAAAGCTTTTGCACAGCAAAGGAAACCATAAACAAGACCAAAAGACAACGCTCAGAATGTGACAATATATTTGCAAATGAAGCAACTGACAAAGGGTTAATCTCCAAAATTTACAAGCAGCTCATGCAGCTCAATATTAAAAAAATAGACAACACAATCCAAAAATGGGCAGAAGACCTAAATAGCAAGATCTTTTTTGATCCACCCCCTATAGTAATGGAAATAAAAAGAAAAATAAACAAATGGGACCTAAGGAAAGTTCAAAGCTTTTGCACAGCAAAGGAAACCATAAACAAGATGAAAAGACAACCCTTAGAATGGGAGAAAATATTTGCAAATGAATCAACGGACAAAGCATTAATCTCCAAAATATATAAACAGCTAATGCAGCTCAATGTTAAAGAAACAAACAACCCAATCCAAAAATGGGCAGAAGACCTAAATAGACATTTCTCCAACGAAGACATACAGATGGCCATGAAGCACATGAAAAGCTGCTCAACATCACTAATTATTAGAGAAATGCAAATCAAAACTACAATGAGGTATCACCTCACACCCATTAGAATGGGCATCATCAGAAAATCTATAGACAACCAATGCTGGAGAAGGTGTGGAAAAAAGGGAACCCTCTTGCACTGTTGGTGGGAATGTAAATTGATACAGCCACTATGGAGAACGGTATGGAGGTTCCTTAAAACACTAAAAATAGAATTACCATATGATCCAGCAATCCCACTATTGGGGATATACACAGAGAAAAACATAATTCAAAAAGACACATGCACCCCAATATTCTTTGCAGCACTATTTACAATAGCCAGGTCATGGCAGCAACCTAATTGCCCATCGACAGATGAATGGATAAAGAAGTTGTGGTACATATATACAATGGAATATTACTCAGCCATAAAAAGGAACAAAATTGAGTCACTTATTGAGACATGAATGGATCTAGAGACTGTCATACAGAGTGAAGTAAGTCAGAAAGAGAAAAACAAATATAGTATATTAACGCATATATGTGGAACCTAGAAAAACGGTACAGATGAACCGGTTTGTAGGGCAGAAGTTGAGACACAGATGTAGAGAACAAACGTATGGACACCAAGGTGGGAATAACTGTGGTGGGGTGGGGATGGTGATGTGCTGAATTGCGTGATTGGGATTGACATGTATACAGTGATGTGTATAAAATTGATGACTAATAAGAACCTGCAGTATGAAAAAAGAAACAAACCTACAAAACAAGTAATACTAAACTTTCTTTGAGTTATTTGTATGGAAATGTGTTAAAATAAATGTTTTAGACATTACATGAAATTTCTAAAAATCTTATGTTCTGGTATAATGTTATAAGTCATAATTCTAGTTATTACTTTAAAATGTATATCTCAGAAATAACTAAAAAAATAAAAAGTCTAAAATAAAACATAGGAGTTTATTTCATAACCTTGGCTTATGTTATGGTTCCTAAGATACAGCACCAAAGAATTCATTATAGGATATATTGATGAAATGACTTTCTGAAAATACAAAATGATGCTTTTATAGAGTAAATAAAAAGGCAAGCCAGAGACTGAGAGAAAATACTTACTAAGCATATTTTTGTATCCATAATACATAAGCAAACTCAAAACTCAGTAAGAAAACAATTTTAAAAATTTAAAATGGGCAGAGAATTTGAAAAGACACTTCAACAAACAAGATTAAAGATAGCAAAATGCACATGAACACATGCTCAGCATTATAAATTGTTATGAAAATGCAAGTTAAAACTTCAGTGATATACAACCTCACACCTACAGGGATGGATAAAATGGAAAATGCTGATTTTACCAATGGCAATTATCTGGAGCAACTGAAACTCTCATATCCTGCTGGTGAGAATGTAAAATGATACAACTTTGGAAAACAGTTTGACAATTTCTTAAAAGTTAAACCTTCACGTGCTATATGATTTGGCTATTGCACTTTTGGGCATACACCTATGAGGAAAGACAGCATATGTTCATACCAACAACTGTACATGAATATTCACAATAGCATTATTTGTAATAGCAAAAATCTGTAAAACAACACAAACATGTATCAATGGGTGAATGGATAAACAAATTGTGGTACAGTCGATCTTCATTATTTTTGATTCCATACTTGCAAATTCAGCATTTGTGAACTCTACTACCAGCTAAAATTTATTTGTAACCCCCAAGTCAGTACTTAATTTTTACCATGGCAATTTCATGGGCACTGGAGGAAACATGTGAGTACAGAGCAGTGAAAAATTTGACTCACTCAAACGCACCTCCTTTCCCAGCTCAGGGCAAGCAAGCTCTTGTTTCAGCTCTCACACTATAAGCAAATCTTTTCACTGTGTATTTAATACCATGGGTTTTTTTCTTTGTTTGTTTGTTTTTTTGTTGTTTGTGTTTTTTTGCATTTCTGTGCTTTCTGTTGGTGATTTCACTGTTTCAAATGAACCCCAATCAGTTCTGAAGTGCTGTTCAGTGCTGTGCTTCACAGCGAAAATTGGTGTGTCAGACAAGCTACTTTTAGGCATGAGTTGTAGCGCTATTGGCTGTAAATTCAATGCTAATGAATCAAAATACATGTTAAATAAGTTGCCCTTAAACAGAATACACATAAAACATGATTATGTATTGATTGGTTGATGAAAATGTGATCAGAGGCTGGTAGAAAACTAACCCTACATTTTTTCCTAAGGGCAATAGACTATTTGCTAATCCAGTCTTTGCTGGGACTGTGTAGAACATAACTACCATGAATAATGATAATTCACTGTATACCCATACAGTGGAGTACTTCTTGCAATAAACCAGAATGAAAGACTGATATACACAAGATAAATCTCATAATAATTACACTGAGTGCAATAAATCAGGGAGAAAAATGAGTATATATTTATTATTCTATTTATATAACACTCTAGAAAATGCAAACTAATCTCTAGTGACAAAGAAGATGAAGGGTTGCCTGGAAAAGGAGAGTTTGGACAAGAGAGAAGAATTACAAGGAGGGTGTTGACATGTTACCACCTTGATTTTGGCGCTGGTTTCATGGATGTATACATACAAAAAAAAATCAAAATGTACATTTTAAATACATGAAATTTTGTATATGTCAGTTACAGCATATTTCAACAAAGGTGTTTGAAAATAATTGATTTTTTAAAGTGGTATAATATAGAGACAAGAATCTGAATTATATTATTATATAAAGTTTGTAAGACACAGTTGGAGATGCTTAATATTTGAAGAATATAATCTCCAGCTCCTACTGGAGTGAAGTTCCTTTGTGCTTAATTTTTACCAGTTTTTAAATTTTGCTGCCCTCCTTTTCTGTATCCTGTCATATTATCTATGCTTCTTTGATTCTTAGATGTCCTCAGTGAAGCATAGTGTGTTCTTAAGTTTAAAATAATTTTCTTTATAATAATTAATCATTATGATGTTCACATGAATTTGTTAACTTTCATGAAAAACATTTTAATGTAAGCCACTATCTGTTAATTGCATATAGAGTTAAAATTCAGTGTTAGACAAAATTAACCAGATCTTTTTATAGGCATTTTTCCCTTATATTTCTGATTGTAATAAATAGCTGTAATGACTTTAGTTTTCTTAAAAGCAACACAAAGATGATACTTTCTTCAAAAGTATATTTCACCTCTCAAAGTTTATTGGCTTGAGAGCTAAATATCACATGATGTTTCAATGTCAACCAAAAATTATTAGATTTTTTACCAGTAACACATAAACTATTTTCCATAATAATTATTTAATAAGAATATATTTAGAAAATAGCATGTAATTTTATTATTATAACCTTATGTTTATTATTAGATGGCTTAAGTTTATTTGATTGTTTTTATATGGAGGGGAATAGAGCCTAGTTAGAGAAGAGTATTAGAATATAGTCAGTTTACAAAAATCAAATTATAACTTCCTTTTTAGCTACTGAATGAGCTATAACTACCCCTAAAATGATTTTCAATTGTTTTAAATACAACATGTTTATTTTCTTGGTGAATAAATAAATATAAAAAATGAAATGTGTTCTCAAAATGAAATGAGTGCTCAAAATATGCAATGTTGGTTTCAGGAACAGATCAAATTTGCCATTAACATCAATACCATTGATACTATAAATAAATTAAAATTATTTTATTATGAGATGTGTCAGAAACTGATGATTCAGACTAGTTTTTTGCATTCATATGCATTTTAATTTCATTTACTGAGAAAATGTTTCTAATTTGAATGCTTAGCCTTCTTTCTGATATTCTACTGTTTTGCACTTTTGCCTCCCTAAATACAATTCTATAATTTTACATAGTTTTATGTATTCTGTTGGAAAGGGTTGTGAAATTTTTCTAAGAATAACAGAAACATAAGACTTTCTTGAGAAATTTGTGAATAATGAAAAGATTAATTCACAATTTTATACATCAAAGTACGACAATTCAATTTGTCAATACATTCATTCTGGCAAGTCAGATATGCAATTTCTCGATTCAATCTATTACATATAATTTAGTGGACTTATTGATTAACTTTGGTATAGGAATAATGATTTTCTAATATACTCTACTGGGTCATTTAATTCTTAGCTTAAGAAACTACCCTCACTTTCATCTAAACTTTTAAAAATGTTTTTAATATACCAAAGTACAATATAACTAGAGACCAAAGATGACAATAATTTTTCTTTTTTTTTTAAGATTTTTTTTTCATGTGGACCTTTTTTAAAGTCTTTATTGAATTTGTTACAATATTGCTTCTGTTTTATGTTTTGGTTTTTTGGCCACAAGGCATGTGGGATCTTAGCTCCCTGACCAGGGATCAAACCCTCATCCCCTGCATTGGAAAGTGAAGTCTTAACCACTGGACTGCCAGGGAAGTCCCAATAATTTTTTAAAAACCTCAATTTGGCAAGAGGGGAAAATCTTTTTCAAATATTGTCAATAGTTTTTCTTTTCTAATTGAACAATATTTTTGTGATGATACTGTTTGCTGGCTAACCAGATATAGACCAACTACTCTTTCTTGCCACTTCCAATTTCTAGACTGGAAGGTTGCATACTCATTTTTCCCAGCTCCGTTGCAGAGGCATGGCTGTGTGACACAGATCTGATCAATGAAATGTAAGCAGAAGGTACTGAACACTTTTAAGAAGGATTTTCCATTTCCTAAAATAGAAACAAATGCAGCTTGTGCCATTCATGTCTGTCTTCCTCTTTGAAACCCACACATGAAGCCTAGAGTTGCTTCAACCTTCATGCCACCATGACAGAACGGAAAAGAGAAACACAGGGATTCTAAGACCAATATGTTTGAACTCTTTTTTTTTTCAGATTTTTTGTTGATATATAACATTATTTTAGTTTCAGATGTACAACATAGTGATTCAGTATTTGTATATATTGTAAAATAATCACCACAATAAGTCTAGTTAAATGACACCATGAATGGTTACAAATTTTAGCGCCTGAACTAATGTCACAAGCTTCCTACTTTGTTATTCCTTCATATATGAGAAATATTGACTCCTATTTGTTTAATGCAGTGTAAGTCAGGATTGATTCTTATTGATATTGATGTCGTTATAGAGAGCTAAACGTATTTTTAACTTGTGCAATACTTTTTTATTTATTTTGTTTGTTTATTTCAGGTTGGCTATTTCAATGAGCAAATTTTCTTCTATTTACATTATGGCTATGGTTAGATTTAGGCTGTTCATAAAAAGCAGAAAAAGCTGTGATTTCCTAATAAAATTCACAACATAAAAGCAGCAATCAGGTTTTCAGGTCAGGAGTATATGTTACCAGGTTAATTCAACATGCTATCAGAAATTTCTAAGCTAATTAGATAAACTTTCATTTTTCTTAGCTAGCATAGATTTAGCTGTATCTTATGTATACAGAGAGAATACTTGGGCATGCTAAAAGAAGTATCCTTAAAACAGAAAGATGAGTTTTCATAGATATGCAATTAAAATTATGTATATGTTAATACATATTCTGTTCCCTATTTACTTTACTTTTTACTTTATAATGATTATAATAATAAGCCTAAATCTCCACGTTAAAAACGTCTTTTCACAGAAAGTTTATAAGGCTAAGTTTGTGAAGAAAATGCACATAATGGTAATAGTAATAATAATAGCTGAAATCTTTGAGTGCTTACTGTGTTCTGGATGCTGGTGTGAGTGATTTACATATAAAGCAGTTATGAACTTATAAATCCAGTACTAATAATACTCCAGTTTTACAGATGAGGAAACTGAGGCACAAAGAGATAAAGTAACTTGCTCAAGGTCACACAGTAGTAAATCTTAGAGTTAAGTCTAAACTGAGGCAATCCAGTTGCGAGCCTGTTTGCTTATTGTCTACAGAGCATCTCATTTCTTCTTTGTTTAGGGATGGGGTATTTGTGGACAGAGGAAATATTCCAACTCATAGTCCTAGCTCAGTCTTGAAGGAGGGATTGGAGACTGTCTGGGATATTTTGAAAATGGAAACACAGTTTGGTGTTCAAAAAAACTTTCATTATCCAGTGGACTACTGGAATCGGTAATTGACCTTCTCTGTTATTGTACAAAAAGGTCTGGAGCAGTTGCAAAGAATGAACAGATTGGTTTGTTAGTATTTTTCTCTCAATCCAAAATGTATAGTCTTAGTTTCTTAGTGAGTTCCTAAGGACACAGTCAATTGGAAATTAATCCTTTTCTCTCTCCCTTCTTTCCTTCCTTCCTTCTTCCTTCCTTCCTTCTTTCTTCCTTCCTTCCGCTAGACAAGATTCTGGAAATTTGAAAATAAATTTGATAAATATTATACAATTTTATGATTTTTAAAAAGAAGAGGAAAAGAGAATTAATTTGTCCTAAAAATATTAGATCTGCTAATATTTTACATATATTGAAAGGAACAAGTATTCTTTGTATTCTGATCCTATAGAAAAATTAAAGAAAAAACTTTATCACTTAAATTTTATTTGAAAAACCTAATTTGGGTTGCTTTCTGGAAGAAGAAAAAAATTGAGGAATCTTTTGGAGTGTGAAAAATAGGTAGTCTCAAAGGTCAAATGGTAACCCATAGAGAATCTCACTATTGGGGATTAATAATAAATATTTATCATTTGAAAGTAGGCTAGATTTAAGAAAAGAGGTATCATGCACACTGGATGTAATAAAGTTGTTGGTGGCCTAATATATGGCAAGTGTTTTGTCACCTACAGCACTGCATTCTTTAAGGATGTCTAACACAAAAAAAATCTCTCAACTGAATTTGACTAAAACCAGTTCCACAGAACCAATTAGTATCTTACACAGGTTGCCTGCAAGACTTATGAGGCCATCCATCACCTGTCCATTTAACTATTTAGCATTTGTTCGAGTAATTTGTCATCATGTCAGAATGCTAGCATTTCTGAATGGGAGTTTTTGGTTGAAAGAAATCTAACTCAGATACTGCAGATATTTCTCCTTTAATAAGACTTATAGAAGATTTATGTTTCTATTATATTTAACCTTAAACATCTTGTCTATAGGGTGAGGTTCTTTGTACTGCAAATATTTCAAATTTAAATCAATTGTTTTGTGTGAATTTAAAAATATCATGCAAAATGGAATTATTTTATATTTTAACAACTATTCAAAGTGCTAACATTGCAAAGTACCTCACCTCACAGTTTCAGTGATTACATTTTTATTACTTTTCCAATTCAGTCATTTGCTTTTATATTCATTTCTCGTATCTTTGTTAATTTCACTCTACTGAATGAATTATTTACCACTGAATGAAAGAGAAAATATCTGCATTGCTTGTAACATTATGCATCTCAGGTAGATTTGGAATTCTAGAAATACTTAATGGTGGAAGTATTACTGCAACATTTCAATTAAATTACATATAAGTTACAATGAAATCTACCCATTTCAAGCACCAAATATTAATTATAAAGCAGCTTGGCTGTGATTACAGTTCATCGTCAACTGCTTAATTTTTCTTTCATAAAATGCCAAAAAATCCTGTAATATAATTTGAAACATGCTGGTCACTTAATGTTGAGTAAAATGGCCAGAATCATAAAGTAGATAACTGTAGCAAAAATATGTAATTTATGAAATGGGTCCATGCAGTAGAACAATTGTAGAAAAATATAAGTTCTACATATTGTTTCAAAGACCCAGCCATTTTACTACCTTAGGCATGCCAAGCAAATGAAAATTTTTCAGGTGTCTAACTTTTAGATTAGATTCAAAAATAGGATGCAGCTTTTACTGGTGAAAACAGATAGGTAGATGGCCTCTTTTCCAGCTACCCTCTAAGTTCACCTGATTAAGATTTCTAATATGAAAGAGACAGGCCTGATGTTGGGGACTCAAATGCCATCTCCTCATCTGAATGCTGTTAAGCAGTTCCCATGGCATTTCTACAGACTTTCAATGTGTGATTGTCACTAAACTCAATCTCAGAGATGAAACAGAAAATGTAAACTTCTAAAGGAGGAGAATTGAGTAAAAAGATTTCCTGAAGTCCTCAGAGTGCTGTGCTTCTATCACCAAGACTTCAATCACCAACCTCATCCCTCTCACCTTATACAGCCAAGAGTTTGACATGGATGAATATTAGGTTGAAGTAAGGAATGCCCAATAAAAATGTATATGTGTAGGTGTGCACATATGCATGCATATAAGCGTTCACAACTAACATCCACGTTTAAGACATTGCAAATTCCATCATCCCTATCCATTCCTGTAAATGTGTGTTGTTACCTAGAAAATATATTTAACTAGTAAAGCAGACTTTAAAGGACAGAGAAAAGAAGAAGAATGTTTTTAAGGATTATTGATCCAATATTATATAATATATAATATTATAACATTATATTATATTCACACACATACACATACATAACATACACATAACACACATATACATTTATTAATATGCATTTATTACCTTTCCACATTGTTTTGAAATTCTTATTTTCAAAGTAAGACTACAAAGGAAATAATTTTACAAAAATATTTTTCCATTGGTATCTAAAATAATAATAAATCAAGATATTGTCTTAAGGATGTATCAATTAAAAAATAAGATATTGAAAAACTTATTTAGTTCAAGGATTTATTAAAGAAGGCTATCAGAGGTCATAACTTATCAGAGGCTAGAAAGTAACTTTTCAGAGGTGGGCAGAGTAAAATATAGCTCTTAGGTAAGAAACAAGGCTCAAGAAACTCTTGAGAAACTCTCCCTATGAGTAAAAACAGTGGGTAGAAGAGACATAGAGAAGAGTGAGAAATAACTGAGCTAGTAATGAACTGAAGCAAAGTAAATTGAAATGTCTTGGACACAACTATGAAAACTCCAGGATGGGGAGGACATACCCTGCTGATGGCTAAAAGAAGTAATAGCTGATTTTGCTGAATTTGGTTATGCTATTGCTTTTGTCCCAGAAAAATTAATTTCCAGTGTGTAATTACAGGATGGTTTTGTTCTTTCATGAGTTAGTTCCCCAAGTAAGAATAAGCATTGAGATTGAATAAAGGGAGATGATTCATGTTCAAATGTTTGATTTCTTATTCTGCTTTAGCAAAGGGATTGGAAAATGTATCATTTCCTTACAAATATCTTACCAAATTCACAGACATAGCAGTTATACAGTTACCTCTGGTGGGGAGGGCTCCTTTTGTTCATTAAATAAAATAATAATAAATGCTATTAACTACACTCCCCGGCCACTCTTCTTTATATATCAAAATTCATCCAATCCTTTCACTCATCCAATCCTTTCATCTCTAAGAGCAAAAGGGTTTGTAAATTAGGACACCAAATTATCACAGTGGTGGGGTACAATTTGAGCCCATAAAGTGCTCTTAACTCCTTTTAACCATCAACACTATTTATAGAAACAAAGAGAAACTACCATTTATTGAGTTCTTTCCTTTTTACGTGGTAGTAACTTTATATATATGATCTCATTTAATGTTCTCAAAATCCTGTAAGGTGATTATTATTATCCCAGTTTAATTAAAATATAATAACTTATCAGAGGTTATAGCACTAGTGATTGACAAAGAAAATATTCAAACTCAGGTATGTATGGCCTCAAAGTGCATATTTGATTGCCCTTTCAACCAGTGAACGGACTGCTATTGCCTGTACAAAGCCTCTGTTTCAGTTTTAATTTCAACCTCAGTCTTTCTAGTATCTTAAAGCTGTATGTAGGAGCATAAATTAAGATGATGGATACCCACATTTTCCTTATGGTGATAGGAATTCTTGAGCTATGTAGGCATGCATCTTTCTCAAGTGAAAATATGATTTATACTATGCATCAAAGTATTATTTTGGAAATTTATTCTAAAGCTTGGAAAAGAGTTGGTACAGCATGAATGTAGATTTTCATTCTTCTCATAAAAAACAACTTGGACTGGCTATCTTAAATTTTCTTTAAAAATCTTCAAGGAAGAAGGGAGAAATAAATTTTCTTTGTGAACCACATGCAGTGCAAGACTTAATAATGAATTCACAGGCATGAGTATAAAGCTACTGCTCTAGATATGCCAGTGGTGTTATTTTAGGAAAAGTTGAATGAGAGAGCTCCTTGAGGGTTTGGGTTCTTGCCTACTGAGCATGATTTGTCCAGGACCAGTAATAGTGTCTGTCACATAGTATGTACTTGGACTGACTATGTGCTAAAAGAGAGGATTTAGCATAAGGGTGGCTAAAACACGTGGAAACGGTGGAGCAACGTCATTTTCAAAGTATACCAATCAAAAGAGTTCTGGAAGCTCCATTTGTCCATGAGACACTTTTTTAAGTTTGCTGGATGGGACAGGTTGGGAGCGGTACAGAGATGTGAGAGGGAAAACTTTCAAATCTAGTGCCCTAATCTCTTCAGTAGTGATCATTGTACCCTATTCTCGAAATCTGGTGTTTGGTCATACTACCATACTGCGGTGACCATCACCACTAATTAGGTGGTAGGATATATATAGAATAATTTGTAAGGAAGACCCTCAAAATCCTATTTGGAGCCTAAGCAAGTACTGGATATGATCGGAACAGACACAGAGAAAAGTGTGTGTGTGTGTGTGTGTGTGTGTGTGTGTGTGTATGGCATATATAGGTGAGGTTGCTTTAAATACCAATGTTTTCCCCTTCCCCTATAAGTAACATTTGACTTAAGCCAGAGCTAATATTGTCAAATGAGCAAACATTCATGGATAAATGCCTCACATCTGGCAAAGTGAAGTTAGCTGACATTTACTTCGTACAAAGGAGCAGGGATTAAAAACAGGATTTCTCTGTTTTTCTGGTTTTTTTTGAAGAAAAGTAGGAAAATTCATGATCAACTAGGAGGTTATAAGGGGAAATCATATATTATTTATCTCTTAAACTGATTTTTCTTATTATGTCAATAGAAACATATTGTAAAAAAAATGGAAAGCACTGACATGACTCGTAGATAATTTGGAAAATTTAGGAACGTGTAAACAAGAAAGAAAAATAGCTCATAACTCATTAATTCAGGGAGAGACACTCTTAAAATTTGGATGTTGTTCTCCATAGTGTTTTCTTTTATATGTGTGGGTAAAGAGGTAATAGATATGTTGAAAGAAAGAAAAACAGTCCTGGATAGATATAGATTGATTTATATGTATATATGCATAAACATTAATTTTTACAAAACTCAAATTAAGCTATATAAACTCTTTGTGACATGCATTTGATTGCAAATATAGCCTGAGTATTTTCCAATATCATTTCATAATTTTTTAGACATTTTAAATTATTATATAGTATTCCATTATAATTATTTTATCTTAAAACAATAAGGTGCCATTAAAGAATGTAAGAAAATTTACAAGCACACTTTTGAAAGATCATTTTGAATATACCTTGAAGCATGAAATTTTACTTTGAAGTGCACATTGAATTAGAAAAATGTCTAAGTTATCTAGACAGGATATGTTGGAGAGCTAAACCAGTGTTATGAATGTGAAGATAGGGAAAATTGTAAGATTAAAGAGAATGATGTGGGCAACTGGGTACATGGTTGGTGATGTTTCGTTGTGATTGGGAAGACAGGAAGAGGAGTTATAGTCTTTTTGGGGGGAGTCAATATGTAATGATCACTTCAGTTGGTGCAAAATTAAAATCAGAAAAATGGACAATATTGGTAAAAATATGGTAAAATTAAGAATAATGTAATATATTGGATAAAGAAGTTGAAGATAGAAGGAAGCCAAATGAGGAGAGAGTAAAGGACCTAGAAAATGATGATTCATATGATTTCAAGGACATATAAGAATAAGTTAAAAAATGCTGGGAAGGATAAGAGGTTATAGCCAAGGAGTGAATTTTTGATGCATATAATAGAATATATATATTATATATCAAAATTATAGAGCATGAATCCTAATAATTCCAAAATCCAACAGAAGAATTAAAACATCACCAGGATTATTGAATAAACTGATATTTTCCTCTCTTATCCCATCCTCATACCCTCTAGAGCAAAGTACTTTCAGAATTTTTTAATTTATTATTATCTTGCTTTTTAAAATATATATCCATACCAAATACATGTTTCTTCTTATTCTACTTCACATCAATTTTAATTCTTCAACCATACAACTTTATGATTTTGATTAGTATAAGGTAATACCTATTGAAATTGGAGACACTCTCACTGTCTCTGAAGAAAGGGTAGACACAAAATCCCAACAATTATAGTAGTCTTCTCAATTCCAGGAATTCCAAGTAATATGCATTTTCCTTATCAGTTATGTATGTGGCTTCTAGTGATTTTCTGGAGACCTATGAAAGTGAAATTAGACATCATTAAAAATCCTCATTCTAAATGGGAAAGGAAGGGAGATATTTAAGCATACATACAAACAAATAGGTAAAATGTTTGTTTGATGTATGCATAACAGAAATATACACTGATAATGCAGCTCATATTTTGTGAGTAGTCAAAAGGCTGTAGTTGATATTTATCACTTCCTTTCTTTTTTACCTACATTATCTTCCATCACTCACAGCTAACTTCTCAGCTGGTTAGGATTCTCTGGTGGTGTGAGAAATCATTTTTGAAGGGTTTGAGTCCTTTATGATTTTGCATTTATTGAATTACTATTTTTCTATTCGCATCTACCACTTACCATAGAAATACCAAGGAGTTCCCAGTAAAGCATTTAGGTTCCATTCATAGTTTTTCCTGCCTCCACTGAATACCAGAAACCTTATTTCCACTTGGTATTTGGAATCAATCACTCTGTTCTGTTAGTTCAAGGGCATGAGAAGCCTGTTGGCAATCTCAACTAAACTCAAGAAGACCAACGTTGTATCCCATTTTGAAAGTTTTTCTCCATTAGGATATAAGAAACCTAGGCAAAAAGAGCCCAAGATTGTGGGAAGAGAAAACAAAGGTTTTGCAAGCTAATAGTTAAATAATATAGTAAGAGGGATCACCTGCACTCCAAATAACACTATAATTGTTATTGTTTCAAAGCATATACTATATTGTGTAGGACAGTACCCCAGCTTTACTGGATATTTATTTCAGCAGCCTCCATAGCTGAAACTATTTTTTTTTAATAAATTTATTTATTTATATTTTGGCTGCATCGCGTCTTCGTTGCTGCGTGCGGGCTCTCTAGTTGTGGCGAGCAGGGTCTACTCCTCATTGCGGTGCACAGGCTTCTCATTGCGGTGGCTTCTCTTGTTGTGGAGCACGGGCTCTAGGCGCATGGGCTCAGTAGTTGCGGTTGCCGCGGGCTCTAGAGTGCTGGCCCAGTAGTCATGGCGCACAGTCTTAGGTGCTCCACGGCATGTGGGATCTTCCCAGACCAGAGCTCAAACCCGTGTCCCCTGCATCAGCAGGCAGATTCTTAACCACTGCACTACCAGGGAAGTCCCCATAGCTGAATCTTTAATAAACTATTCCACAATTATATCAGGCTAGCTGACTCTGATGATGGTAAATTTGATAGGATGAGTGAAGTTCATGATCCATGAGCATTGGGGATTTTTTTGGTTTTGTTTTTTGCTACTGTTTGTTTTTTAAGAAATATATTCTTTGGTTACAGCAATGTGGTTTGTGATATCAAGATTATAAATGGCTTCCTCAAACCATTAATAGCAGTACCACAGAAGCATTACAGAGAGGGAAATCAAATCTGTATTCCCTCTCCCCTCCATAATTTTTCACTAAGAGCCTGACTGATGTCTTTATGGAAGGACCACATCAGGGGCTCTGCAAAAGCCTTTGATTTTAGCATATTTGATACTTATATATGAGTAGTGAGGTCATCCTGAGGTATGGGGAACCCTGTTATTGAGCCCATGAATTCAAAAAACTTGAATTTTTTTACCATGACCACTTTGTAGGCAGATAAGGAAGGAAGATGATAGACATCAAAAAAAATGGGTCATTTTGTCTACCTGATTATAGAAAAACTCATTTTCAGTAGACTTTTTGGTGAGTACTAACAGGGGAAAATTATACTGCCAAGCAATGCCCTTTTAGAGAAGTCAATCTACATGACTTTTTAAAAATATTTCCATATCACCAAATCTTGTTTATCTCAAGTCCCTAATCAGTCATCACATTGACACTGCCCATGAACCATGAAAATCTGTTCCTCTGGCAATCACTTAAAACAATCAGATATGCTAGATAGACTGCCTGAAGTAGTTCTCACTGGAACAAACCCTATTTACCACTGTCTTTCAGGGCCACCCCTGAATAAATTGTAATATAATTTTAGACTACTTCTTTCTGGTGCCAGCATATCCATCTGCAAACCAGATCTGAGATATTTTTCTTCCTCCATCAACTGATAATAAATAATTTCCCGTGAAGGCACAGAAATTAGTGAAGGAGTAGCTCCATTTTTAGTTTTTTGAGAAACCTCCATACTTTTGCCACAATGGCTGCACCAACTGACATTCTCAGCAACAGTGTAGGAGGGTTCCCTTTTCTCCACACCCTCTCCAACATTTATTGTTTGTAGATTTTTTATGATGGCCATTCTGACTGGTGTGAGGTGATACCTCATTGTAGTTTTGATTTGTATTTCTCTAATGATTAGTGATATTCAGCATCCTTTCATGTGTTTGTTGGCAATCTGTATATCTTCTTTGGAGATATGTCTGTTTAGGTCTTCTGCCCATATTTGGATTGGGTTGTTTTTTATTGATATTGAGCTGCATGAGCTGCTTATAATTTTGGCGATTAATCCTTTGTCAGTTGTTTCATTTGCAAATATTTTCTCCCATTCTGAGGGTTGCCTTTTCGTCTTGTTTATGGTTTCCTTTGCTGTGAAAAAGCTTTTAACTTTCAATAGGTTCCATTTGTTTATTTTTGTTTTTATTTCCATTTCTCCAGGAGGTGGGTCAAAAAGGATCTTGCTGTGATTTATGTCATAGAGTGTTACGCCTGTGTTTTCCTCTAAGAGTTTTATACTGTCCAGTCTTACATTTAGGTCTCTAATCCATTTTGAGTTTATTTTTCTGTATGGTGTTAGGGAGTGCTCTAATTTCATTCTTTTATGTGTAGCTGTCCAGTTTTCCCAGCACCACATATGAAGAGGCTGTCTTTTCTCCATTGCATATTCTTGTCTCCTTTATCAAAGATAAGGTGACCATATGTGCATGGGTTTATCTCTGGGCTTTCTGTCCTGTTCCATTGATCTATATTTCTGTTTTTCTGCCAGTACCATACTTTCTTGATTACTGTAGCTTTGTAGTATAATCTGAAGTACAGGAATCTGATTCCTCCAGCTCTGCTTTTCTTTCTCAAGATTGATTTGGCTATGCAGGGTCTTTTGTGTTTCCATACAAATTGTGCAATTTTTTTCTACTAGTTCTGTGAAAAATGCCATTGGTAGTTTCATAGGGATTGCATTGAATCTGTAGATTGCTTTGGGTAGGATAATCATTTTCACAATGTTGTTTCTTCCAATCCAAGAACATGGTATATCTCTCCATCTCTTTGTGTCATCTTTAATTTCTTTCATCAGTGTCTTATAGTTTTATGCATACAGGTCTTTTTTCTCCCTAGGTAGATTTATTCTTAGGTATTTTATTCTTTTTGTTGCAATGGTAAATGGGAGTGTTTCCTTAATTTCTCTTTCAGATTTTTCATCATTAGTGTATAGGAATGCAGATTTCTATGAATTAATTTTGTATCCTGCTACTTTACCAAATTAATTGATTAGCTCTAGTAGTTTTCTGGTATCATCCTTAGGATTCTCTATGTATAGTATCATGTCATCTGCAAACACTGACAGTTCTACTTCTTCTTTTCTGATTTGGATTCCTTTCATTTCTTTCTCTTCTCTGATTGCTGTGGCTAAAACTTCCAAAACTATGTTGAATAAGAGTGGTGACAGTGGGCAACCTTGTCTTGTTCCTGATCTTAGTGGAAATGGTTTCAGTTTTTCACCATTGAGAATGATGTTGGCTGTGCATTTGTCATATATGGACTTTATTATGTCGAGGTAAGTTCCCGCTATGCCTACTTTCTGGAGGGTTTTTATCACATATTGGTGTTGAGTTTTGTTGAAAGCTTTTTCTGCATCTATTGAGATGATCATATGTTTTTTCTCCTTCAATTTGTTAATATAGTTTATCATATTGATTGATTTCTGTATAATGAAGAATCCTTGCATTCATGGGATAAACCCCACATTGTCATGGTGTCTGATCCTTTTAATATGTTGTTGGACTCTGTTTGCTAGTACTTTGTTGATGATTTTTGCATCTATATTCATCAATGATATTGGCCTATAGGTTTCTTTTTCTGTGATATCTTCCTCTGGTTTTGCTATCAGGGTGATGGTGGCCTAGTAGAATGAGTTTGGGAGTGTTCCTTTCTCTGCTATATTTTGGAAGAGTTTGAAAGGGTAGGTGTTAGCTCTTCTCTAAGTGTTTGATAGGATTCGCCTGTGCAGCCATCTGGTCCTGGGCTTTTGTTTGTTGGAAGATTTTTAATCACAGTCTCAATTTCAGTGCTTGTGATTGGACTGTTTATATTTTCTATTTCTTCCTGGTTCAGTCTCGGAAGGTTGTGCTTTTCTAAGAATTTGTCCATTTCTTCCAGGTTGTCTATTTTATTGGCATATAGTTGCTTGAAGTAATCTCTCATGATCCTTTGTATTTCTCCAGTGTCAGTTGTTACTCCTCCTTTTTCATCTCTAATTCTATTGATTTAAGTCTTCTCCCTTTTTTTTCTTGATGAGTCTAGCTAATAGTTTTTCAATTTTGTTTATCTTCTCAGAGAACCAGCTTCAGTTTTATTGATCTTTGCTATCGTTTTCATTTCTTTTTCATTTATTTCTGTTCTGATCTTTATGATTTCTTTCCTTCTGCTAACTTTGGGAATTTTTGGTTCTTTTTTCTCTAATTGCTTTACGTGTAAGGTTATGTTGTTTATTTGAGTTGTTTCTTGTTTCTTGAGTTGGGATTGTATTGCTATAAACTTCCCTCTTAGAACTGCTTTTGCTGCATCCCATAGGTTTTGTGTCATCGTGTTTTCATTGTCATTTGTTTCTAGGTATTTTTTTATTTCCTCTTTGATTTCTTCAGTTATCTCTTGGTTATTTAGTAGTGTATTGTTTAGCCTCCATGTGTTTGTGTTTTTTTACAGATATTTTTTGTAATTGATATCTAATCTCATAGCATTGTGATTGGAAAAGTTACTTGATACTATTTCAATTTTCTTAAATTACCAAGGCTTGATTTGAGACCCAAGATATGATCTATCCTTGAGAATGTCCCATGAGCACTTGAGAAGAAAGTGTAATCTGATGTTTTGGGATGGAATTTCCTATAAATATCAATTAAGTCCATCCTGTTTAATGTATCATTAAAAGCTTGTGTTTCCTTATTTATTTTCATTTTGGGTGATCTGTCCATTGGTGAAAGCAGCGTGTTAAAATCTCCTACTATGATTGTGTTACTGTCAGTTTCCCCTAATATGGCTGTTAGCATTTGCCTTGTGTATTGAGGTGCTCCTATGTTGGGTGCATAAATAGTTATAATTGTTATATCTTCTTCTTGGATTTATCCCTTGATCATTATGTAGTGTCCTTCTTTGTCTCTTGTAATATTCCTTGTTTTAAAGTCTATTTTGTCTGATATGAGAATTACTACTCCAGCTTTCTTTTGATTTTCATTTCATGGAATATCTTTTTCCATCCCCTCAGTTTCAGTCTGTTATGTGTCCCTAGGTCTGAAGTGGGTCTTGTGTAGACAGCATATGTATGGGTCTTGTTTTTGTATCCATTCAGCCAGCCACTGTTCTTTGGTTGGAGCATTTAATCATTTTACATTTAAGATAGTTATTGATATATACATTCCTATTACCATTTTCTTAATTGGTTTGGGTTTGCTATTGTAAATGTTTTACTTCTCTTGTGTTTCCTGCCTAGAGAAGTTCCTTTAGCATTTGTTGTAGAGCTGGTTTGGTGGTGCTGAATTCTCTTAGCTTTTGCTTGTCTGTAAAGGTTTTAATTTCTCCATCAAATCTGAATGAGATCCCTGCTGGGTAGAGTAATCTTGGTTGTAAGTTTTTCCCTTTCATCACTTTAAATATGTCCTGCCACTCCCTTCTGCCTTGCAGAGTTTCTGCTCAAAGATCAGCTGTTAACCTTATTGTGGTTCCATTGTATGTTATTTGTTGCTTTTCCCTTGCTGCTTTTAATATTTTTTCTTTGTACTTAATTTTTGATAGTTTCATTAATATGTGTCTTGGTGTGTTTCTCCTTGGATTTATCCTGTATGGGACTCTCTGTGCTTCCTGGACTTATTGACTGTTTCCTTTCCCATATTAGGGAAGTTTTCAACTCTAATCTCTTCAAGTATTTTCTCAGTTCCTTTCTTTATCTCTTCTTCTTCTGGGACCCCTATAATTCGAAAGTTGTGTTTAATGTTGTCCCAGAGGTCTCTGAGCCTGTCCTCAATTCTTTTCATTCTTTTTTCTTTATTCTGCTCTGCAGTAGTTATTTCCACTATTTTATCTTCCAGGGCACTCATCTGTTCTTCTGCCTCAGTTATTCTGCTCTTGATTCCTTCTAGAGTATTTTTAATTTCATTTATTGTGTTGTTCATCATTGTTTGTTTGCTCTTTAGTTCTTCTAGTTGCTTGTTAAATGTTTCTTGTATTTTTTTCATTCTATTTCCAGGATTTGGGTCATCTTTACTATCATTACTCTGAATTCTTTTTCAGGTAGACTGCCTATTTCCTCTTCATTTGTTTGGTCTGGTGGGTTTTTACCTTGCTCCTTCATCTGCTGTATGTTTCTCTGTGTTCTCATTTTGCTTAACTGTGTTTCATGTCTCCTTTTCACATGCTGCAGGTTCGTAGTTCCCATTTTTTTTAGTGTCTGGTCCCAGTGGCTAAGGCTGGTTCAGTGGTTTGTGTTGCCTTCCTGGTGGAGGGGACTGGTGCCTGTGTTCTGTTGGATGTGGCTGGATCTTGTGTTTCTGGTGAGCAGGACCACATCTGGTGGTGTGTTTTGGGGTGTCTGTGAACTTATAATTTTAGGCAGCCTCTCTGCTAATGGGTGGGGCTGTGCTCCTGTCTTGCTAGTTGTTTGGCATACGGTGTCTAGCACTGTAGATTGCTGGTCATTGAGTGGAGCTGGGTCTTAGCATTGAGATGGATATCTCTGGGACAACTTTTGCTGTTTGATATTACGTGGTGCTGGGGGATCTCTGGTGGACCAATGTCCTGAACTAGGCTCTCCCACCTCAGAGGCTCATGTCTGACACCCAGCCAGAGCACCAAGACCCTGTCAGCCACACAGTTCAGAAGAAAAGAGAAGAAAAATATAAGAAAGAAAGAAAGAAGAATAAATAAATAAAATTAAATAAAATAGGTTTTAAAATAGAAAAAATTATTAAAAAGAAAACAAAAAGTAATTTAAAAAAAGAAAAAGAGAACGAAAGAAGAGAGCAGCCAAACTAAAAAACAAATCCACCAATGGTAACAAGTGCTAAAAACGATACTAAGACAAACAAACAAACAAAATGGACAGTCAGAACCACAGGACAAATGACAAAGACAAAGCTATACAGACAAAATTACACAAAGAAGCATACACATACACACTCACAAAAAGAGAAAATGGAAATATATATATATATATAAATAAAAAATGGACGAGAGCAACCAAATCAATAAACAAATCTCCCAATGATAATAAGCTCTAAATACTGAACTAAGATAAACATAAAACCAGAAACAAATTAGATGCAGAAAGCAAACCGCAAGTCTACAGTTGCTCCCAAAATCCACCACCTCAATTTTGGGATGATTCGTTGTGTATTCAGGTATTCCACAGATACAGGGTACATAAAGTTGGTTGTGGAGATTTAATCCACTGCTTCTGAGGCTGCTGGGAGAAATTTCCCTTTCTCTTCCTTGTTCACAGAGCTCCTGGGGTTCAGCTTTGGATTTGACCCTGCCTCTGTGTGTAAGTCACCTGAGGGCATCTGTTCTTCGCTCAGAAAAGAAGGCGTTAAATTAGCAACTGAATAGGGTGCTCTGGCTCATTCAGGCCTGGGGGAGGAATCGGTATGAAATGTGGGGCAAGGCTGCAGTGGCAGAGGCCTGTGTGACATTGCAACACCCTGAAGTGCACCGTGTGTTCTCTTGGAGAAGTTTTCCCTGGATCGTGGGACCGTGGCCATGGTGGGCTATAATGGCTCCCGGGGAGGTGGGGTAGTGTGAATAGTGACTTGTGCTTGCACACAGGATGTTTGGTGGCTGTAGCATCAGACTTAGCATTTCATGCCTGTCTCTGTGTTCCGTGCTGATAGCCATGGCTTGCGCCCATCTCTGAAGCTCGTTTAGGTGGTGCTCTGATCCCCTCTCCTTGTGCACCCTGAAATAATGGTCTCCTGACTCTTAGGCAGGTCCAGAGTTTTTCCCAGAGTCCCTCCTGGCTAGCTGTGGTGCACCAGCCACTTCAGGCTCTGTTCACGCAGCCAACCCCAGTTCTCTCCCTGGGATCTGACCTCCCAAGCCAAGTCTCAGCTCCCAGCCCCCACCCATCCCAGTGGGTGCGCAGACAAGCCTGTCAGGCTGGTGAGTGCTGGTGTGGAAACTTTTCCTCCTTCATAGCTCCCTCCCTGAGGTGCAGGTCCTGTCCCTATTCTTTTGTCTCTGTTTTTCCTTTTTTCTTTGCCCTACCCAGGTATGTGGGGAGTTTCTTGCCTTTTGGGAAGTCTGAGATCTTCTGCCACCATTCAGTATGTGTCCTGTAGTTGTTGTTCCACATGTAGTTGTATTTCTGATGTATTTGTAGGGAGGAAGGTGATCTCCACGTCTTACTCCTTCACCATCTTGAAGGCATCCCTTCCTCCTCTAAGACTTTTATAGTATCCAGTCTTACATTTAGGTCTTTATTCCATTTGGAGGTTATTTTTGTGTATGGTGTTAGGGAGTGTTCTAATTTCTTTCATTTACATGTAGCTGTCCAGTTTTCCCAGCACCACTTATTAAAAAGACCATATTTTCTCTGTTGTATATTCTTGCCTCCATTGTCGTAGATTAGGTGACCATAGATGCATGGGTTTATCTCTGGATTTTCTCTTCTGTTCCATTGATCTATATTTCTGTTTTTATGCCAGTACCATACTGTCTTGATTACTGTAGCTTTGTAGTATAGTCTGAAGTCAGGGAGCCTGATTCCTCCAGCTCTGTTTTTCTTTCTCAAGATTGCTTTTCCTATTCGGGGTCTTGGTGTTTCTATACAAATTGTAAAATTTTTTGTTCTAATTCTGTGAAAAATGCCATTGGTAATTAGATAGGGATTGCACTGAATCTGTAGATTACTTTGGGTAGTATTGTTGTTTTGACAATACTGATTCTTCCAATCCAAGAACATGGTATATCTCTCCATCTGTTTGTGTCATCTTTTATTACTTTCATCAGTATCTTACAGTTTTCTGAGTACAGGTCTTTTGCTTCGTTAGGTAGGTTTATTCCTAGGTATTTGATTCTTTTTGATGCAATGGTAAATGTGATTGTTTCCTTGATTTCCCTTCCTGACCTTTCATTGTTAGTGTATAGGAATGCAAGAGATTTCTGTGTATTAATTTTGTATCCTGCAACTTTACCAAATTCATTGACGAGCTCTAGTAGTTTTCTGGTAGCATCTTTAGGATTTTCTATGTATAGTATCATGTCATCTGCAAACAGTGACAGTTTTAACTTCTTCTTTTTCAATTAGGATTCCTTTTATTTCTTTTTCTTCTCTGATGGCCATGGCTAAGATTTCCAAAATTATGTGGAATAACAGTGGTGAGAGTGGACATCCTTGTTTTGTTCCTGATCTTAGAGGAAATGCTTTCAGTTTTTTACCATTGAGAATGATGTTTGCTATGGGTTTGTCATATATGGCCTTTATTATATTGAGGTACTTTCCCTCTATGCCCATTTTCTGGAGACTCCTAGGCCTATATCCAGAGAAAACCATAATTCAAAAAGATACATGCACCCCAATGTTCTTTGCAGCGCTATTTACAATAGCCAGGACATGGAAGCAATCTAAATGTCCATCAAGAGAGGAATGGATAAAGACAATGTGGTACATATATTCAATTGAATATTACTCATCTATAAAAAATAATGCCATTTGCAGCAACGTCGATGGACATAGAGATTGTCATACTAGTGAAGTAACTCAGACAGAGAAAAACAAATATCATATGATATCACTTTATGTGGAATCTAATAAAAGGGTACAAATGAACTTACCTACAAAACAGAAATAACGTTACAGATGTAGAAAACAAACTATGGTAACCAGGGTGTAAGGGGGGTGGAGAGGGATTATTTGGAATATTGGGATTGACATATACATAGTACTATATATTAAATAGATAACTAATAAGGACCTGTTGTATAGCACAGGGAACTCTATTCAATACTCTCTAATGGCTTATATGGGAAAAGAATCTAAAAAAGAGTGGATATACATATATGTATAACTGATTCACTTTGCGGTACACCTGAAACTAACACAGCATTGTAAATCAACTATACTCCAATAAAAATTTTTTTTAAAAAGTAAGTATTCTGTTTTCCAGAACAAAACACATCATATTTAGCGAATCTCCTATGATGAACATTTGGACTGTTTTCAGGATATATTTTAATGAAAAATAAACAATAGAGCTATTACTTTTTTGGCACATGTGAAAAGCTTTCCCCATTGTATACACCTAGGGTAGGATTGCCATAGTTTCAAAACAATGTGAAGTGCTTGAACTATTTCACCTTTTTTCTAACTTTATAAGAGTTTTTGTTATTTTACATCCTTACTAAATTTTTTGCAAATTTGGAATTTAAAAAATTATAACTCAATGTGGCCTAAGCATGGAAACATTTTTGTTTTCAAAATTAGAACAGTGAGGGTTCATATGGCAGAAGAAAATATTGGTAAAACCCCCTGTAGATGAGGAATCCAAAGATTTGAGAGGGTAGGATATCTGCTGAGTCATCATTACAGATTATAAAGCCACCCAGATAATAGCAAGACTTGAGATGAAGGAGATAGTAGAAGCGGGGCTAATTTCTGAAATAGGAGGTAATCGTTTCTGATGTTATCATAATATTAGTTTGGGGGTATTATATGCAGGCTTGAGAGCAGTGGACTAGAGGAGACATTTGTGAAATAGATTATTAAAGATAATCTTTAAATGACATTTGGACATTCTCTCTATTGGAAAACAAGCAGCCTTCACTAGAATGAACACCAGCAGATGATTTTGTATCTTCAGGGGAGATCAGTATTCAACAGAGGCATAATATTGGAAAAAAATTGGTAAAGAGATAGAGGAAATAGGGGACGTTTGTACTGTGTTTTGAAACAATATTCGTAATACTTAGTTTTAATTATATTTATAGATGATTTGAATCCATTCCAAAACAAATGTCATGTTATAACTTGCCTTTTTAGAGCTCTTAAATCATGTTTAAGGCTTGCACAACATATTGCGTATATAAATATAAAATATTTGTGTGTGTGTGTGTATATATATATATATATATATATATATATATACTGAAGTTGGATACAAGAATGATAGGGCTTAATACTCTTTCATTCCTTGTATTCACTTGAGAAGTAGTCAGGGAATGAAAGTTCTGTGTCACAAATATCTTCCTCAAAACTATGTAGATGAATTATAGTTTTCATATCTTCCTTCATTTAATATTATAGGTGAGAATATTAAAAGAAGCCCTAATTTTCTTTCTTGTGGTAAACTGATATCCTACAGTTTTCTCCCTTTTCATTTTTAAAACTTTCTGCTTAGATTTTTGTAAAACTATTTCTGTATTTTTTTTTTTAATTTACACAAGGTCACCATAATTTATGTAGACATTTGTATACTTCCATTAATCTTCCCTGGAGCCCTGTTGAACCCTTTCAGTCTGCAGACATGTGACATGCTTTCACTTTCATCTATTGTATTTTTTACTATAGCTTCCATTCCACAGTGCTCTGAGGTCTCCCTAGTGTTATTCATACTCTCTGTTATTTCCTTTTCCTAAAGAGATTTTTCTCCCTGATGCTACATTTAATTTAATTTCAATATTTCCCTATCTCATCCATCTCTGTTTTATTTCAATCTAACTCTCAGCCAGAACTTTTGTCATGTCATTTATTCCACATTTCATCTCTTCTTACAGAGAATCCAAGTTATATTGAATTATGTTGAAAACACAGATATAGTCTAACATTTATTCTTTTGTCTTAGAGCAAGATTTTTTTCAAAGCTTCCTTTTTTTATTCTTGAATGGTATAACCATATTTCTTTTTCTTTTTGCCATTGTGGAATCTTTTCACAGGCTAAAAGATTTAGCCTTTTCTTCTCTGTTTAATAATATTAAGACTAGAAAGATCTATTCAGGGATATCATTTGCACCAAGTGGAAAAGTTCACCTGCTTCTTCTCATCCCCTGGTATATTGCTGTTAGAATCTGCATCACAAACATAGTGATTCAGAGCTCTGTTTCAAATGTTTATCACATATAGGTTCATGAAACTTTGATACTTGCCGTTCTGAAAACCTACAGTGGAATAGTTTACGCTGATTTTTACCAGGCTATAATTGAGGAAATTTTCCAGGTTTATAGCTCTAAAACCGTAAGACTAAATTTGAGTTAAACAAAACATGAGCTGTAATATAAATGTTTATATGTTAATATTCTTCCATCTCCTTTTGTAAAATTTACAATTTCTATTATATTTTTCCATATATATGGAATTCTAATATCAGAAAAAATATAAATTATTTTATAGTATTTTATTTAGATAATATATATATATAATTTAATATATATGTAAACTCCCTACTTCTGATGACAGAATCGAGAAATCAAAACTATGAAACCAGTAACTGATGAACAGGACATTTGGGATTACAGTGAAGATGCATTTGGAAGATATTGAAAACTAGAACAATTCTTCGTCTTCTCCAGCGTGAAATCAGGGCAGGGAATCATCAGAGGCCATAAAGCAGGCATATAAAGAGTTATGTCTTATATCGTGTAACAAAAAGATCAGAGCAGAGAATTTCCAGAGGTGTACAGATGCTCAATCATATATCAAGCATACAGTTGCTCTGCAATCTTCAGTGTGCTGGAGATCTCTCTCTTTTGAGACATAAGATCACTACAACATTTGTGAGCATCACACGTAGGAACGATTATGGCTTACCATGAGGAAAGGGGGCACTTTGGTGAATATCTCTTTATTGTGTAGGAAAACATTTCCCAAAAGTTGCCTAGCAGTGTTCCACTGGTCAGGATTTGGTCCCACTACCTGCTTTAGCAAAAAAGAAGACAGAAGAAGGTGTGTATTCAGCATTTTTAACCTCTAAGATAAAAGCCAGTCTCTACTAGCAAGGAAGAATGACACACATTCAGTTTATGGGCTTATATCACACAGAACCAGATATGAATATATCTTTTCCTGGGCCCCAGAGGAAATGTTCCAATGTATCATCTCACTCTGAACTTCCAGAACTACTGCCAATAAAGTCAAAGATCTTTTTAAAAAATTCCCCCCAAAAAAGGATGTTTGGATCTGATTGATTCCAGGGAATTTATAAAGTTAGTGTGTAAGTTTTTCCTATTGGTGTGGCAAATAGGCTAATCTGTTATTCTTGAACCATGTTTTAGACATCATTTGAATTAACTTATATCAAAAAGTCAAGGAATTTTGAACCCACTCCCCCAGTAATTTATTCTTTAGGCTTTAAAAATAAGTTTCTGTATCCAGACTTATACAAAACCTACAACAAGGAAAAAGCAAAAATACCTTAATTTCACATGATGTGGCAGATGTTATCCTAAATATAATTTCTACTTCTTGTTTATGTCATTAAATCATCTGTCAGAGCCAAAGACTGCTTTTTCTCATCTTATTAGATAAGCCTCACCCAGATCCATCCAAAACAGAAATGTTAGCTGGAGAGGTGGTTGATATAAAATTGTATTATCAATTCAAAGGTCAAGCTACCTGGGGTGAAAACCTAGAGTAACCTAACAGAAGAACCTTATACCTGCATCTTTCCTTCTCTGGGAAGAGTGAATCTCAGCAAAGGTGCTCAGGGTTATGTCCACCTTTCTGTTTGGGCAGACCCTGTTGCCACTAGGCAACCCTGTGGCACGTCATTTTTGTTACTGCCTCCAGCCAGACCTGTTACCAGCTCTATGTCCGACTGCCTTTCTGTTTATTTTAGCCACTGACCAAATTAGGTTATATAGTCATAACCACTGTTTTTGAATACTACATTGATTTAGAAGAAAAAATGAAGCCAAATCATAAGCTCCCTTGATTCCATATCTCAATTCAATGCTTCCCTTTTCTCCATATCCCACTACAGATCAGAAATTTTTAATGGTCTTCTGCTTAGGTGTTCTCTCATAGCTTCCCTGGAATGCTACTGTTTCTTAGGAGAATAAGCACGTATAAGGTGTCCTTGGTGAGTTCTTCAAGCCTAGTTCAATATGCACTGTATTTAGTACTAATTCCTTATACCTATATATAAATGACACCCTTCCCTAATTTTTAGCAGAGTTGCAGGATTCTTTTTTTCAAATTTGAATATTCTATGAGTAATTTCATTAAGACCTGGGAGGGAAAATTGAACAAAATCTTCCTTTCTGCATCTTAACCTGATGCCTTTTATGCTTTACTTCATACTGCTGAAATTTGGGGGAAACAATTGGAAAAACATTTTCACCCCTGAGAGATAAAAAAGAGATACTTTAATCTAACAAATATTTATCTGAAGCTCATGAAACTAATGTAGATCAACTCAGTTTTCCATCTGTGGGTACGTTGTTTTTATTGTTGTTCAGTTGTAGATGGGTAAATTTGGTAGTGAAAGTAAATCAATCTCAGGCTATTCCTTAGTATAAGAATGATTTCTCAGCAAACAATACAAAGAGTGTGTTCTAGAATCAAGAGCTTAATGGTATGTTTTGTACCTTTTCTCCTTCTAAGTGAGAGCTTACAACCAAAAAAAAAAAAAAATGAATAAAGTTCAGTTAAAACATCCACCAGTCTTTTCCCCTGCATTTCAAGAATACACATGTTCTTTTCTCCAATCTATTTCCAGAGAACACCATAATAAACACTTCCTCTAACTGCATGACATACAGTAGTCCTGAGCAGAACACAAAATGTTTAGATAAAAGAGATAAGACATCTAAAAGTAAAATAAATGATATACACTTATGCTAATAAATACGTATGTAAAATAAAAGAGATAGCTCAAAGGACTCTTAATAAAAAGAATTGTGTGTATGAAATCTGATTTTTTTTTCAGAGCATATCCATGGTAACACATCTACTGAGAAATCTTTTAAGAAAGACTTGAAACTAAACGTAAATCATGGGAAATTGTGAATATAAAGCATACAGTTATTCTCCAAATTATAATAAAAGTCCTTAGGCTCTAGCATAAGAAAGATTATACAAATGAATGCAGCCATTCTGGAAATAATTTTGCAAGTATTTAGTGAACCTTAAATTATACATATTCTACAAGCCAGAAACTCTATACCCCAGTATTTACACAGCCTAGCAAAACTTCAGCCAAGTAAATAGAAAGACACATATGAGAATGTTCATGACTCTGTATGTGTGTGTGTGCATGTGTTTGTGTATGTATTTTGTAATAGCAAAGAGAAGAAAACAATCTAAGTGTTCAGCAGTAAATTAATGAATAAATAAAATGAGTTATAAAGAAAGAATGGCATATCTTACGGCAGTTAAAATAAATTATGTCTACAGATATCAACATGGATCAGAAGATGTGTTAAAGGCCAATATTAAGACAAAAAATGAAACACAATTATAGTGCCATTAATATAATTTTATAGACATGAGATCATGAAGAACATTCTTTTTTAATAAAGAATTTATAAATAGTTTTAAGACAAACATTAGATATCTGTAAGTTTTTGGTAAGAATGGGGGCAGGGAAAATGAGACAAAGAAAGATAAACAAGAAAATAAAGAAATATATAGGGATTCTACTTGGGAACAAAGCAGTATTCTAATTCTGAAAGTAATGGGCTATTTAATTTTGTGAACCTGAGATCAAATGTAAAAACAAAAGAAGTCAGTTCAAAATTGAAAATATTAAGGTAGATTATTTTTATAATTTCTTATTGAGGAATAAACTCAAAACTAGTATTAGAACCTTATAGTATAAATTGAGTTTATTTTAAATTAAAGTTAAATTAATTATAAAGTGTTTATGGATACACACACACACTATATAAAATCCACAAAAAGGCACTTTGACCAATGACCTCCGTGTCCATATATACAATGAACATATTTCATTCTTGATTCTATGTGGTATCTTAAAGCATTTGCCACTCTTAAAATTTCCTCCTTACTGATATGCTCTCTTATCTTAGTTTCCATGTTTGCTCATGTTATTACTTCCCTAATTGTTCCCTGTCATTCTCTTTTCCTGAGCTACCCTCCCCTTCCAGACCTCCCATTCTCCTTTCAATCCATAGCATTTATCTTGGGACCTCCAGTAGTTTCAGGTATACAGCAAAGTGATTCAGTTTTATATATATTTTTAGATTCTTTCCCCATATAGGTTATTATAAAATTTTGAGTATAGTTCCCTGTGCTATACAGTAAGTCCTTGTTGTTTATCTATTTTATATATAGCAGGAAAGGTGGGGGGAGGGATAAATTAAGAATTTGGGAGTAACATATATACCTTATTGTTGATTAAACCCCAATTCAAGCATCATCCCTTTTGGCAAGCTTTACTTGACTCCCATAGGTATTCTGTCTCTTTTCTGTGTTCCCATAGCATTTTCTCTTATGATACTTTCAACCTTCCATTATACTTTCTGGTTTTATTAGCCTGTCTTGGCAAAGAATGTTAGCTCATTGAGGTTATTATTCGTCTGCATATCCTCCATGCTTAGCATAGTATCTAACATGTAGTAGCTGCTCAAACTTAGAAGGGGAGGAAGAGAAGAGGAGAAGGAACAGGGGAGGGAGGAGAAGGAAAAGAGAGCGGACAACCAAGCTCTGAAAAAGAAGAGTACAATTATACAGGAAGTGGTTGAGATTATGTACGTAAGATAAGAAAGAAAGACTGGAAAAGTTGTGGAGCAGAAAGAAAAGCTAAAATTTGTCTTTGAGCTCATTGAAGACGACGAGTGTGATTTCTTGGAATTTCAAAAGGCTAATAAGTAATAGAATTTCTGAAGCTCCATGATATGTAATGAAATAGTAAATAAATAATAATTAGGAACTATTAACAAACACAGTAATATCTTATAGTGGTAACTAACAATAGAGCCAAGCTCTTTTATGTTCAAATTATATACTACAGTTTAAAGCAAAATAGCAGAAAATCAACTGCTTGTATCATGAATATATTTTCAGTATTTAATTTGATAATTATGCTTCCTTTTCCAACAGTAATTAAGATGTGTGATTTCTTAATTTTGTGTACACTGATCATGTGGTATCTGAGGATGTAGGCAGTAGTCTTCATTATTATCATTATTACAATCACAACAAATATCCTTTACTTGAACACTCTCACTATAAAAGGGAAGCCTTATCTTTCATCTTTTTCTAATCTTTCTTACCTGCTTCATCTAATTAATATATCTATAAATGAGATTTTAACGGATATGCCACTATGTAGGCATTCTTCAGTCTTATGATCTCAAAGTGTTATAAAGTTGTCTGCCATTGGTTTGTTTCTGTTCTTTTCAATGTTATATTCATTATAAATGCAGCTGCAAAATTAATTTTCTCCTCCCTAAGCTCATGTTACTTTAGTTACTTAAAGAACAATTTCCTGCTCACAAGAGAATTGGGATGAAACTGCTATTTTTTGCAGTTTTGAATTTCTGTTGAATGGCTCCCTTATATCTAATTAACAATCTGTGTCTGCACTTTTAGAGGAGAACTGCAGCCTTTCAGTGAATCCATCTGGGCCTTGTTCCATTTTTAAATCTAGGTCATTTTCCTATTTGACTGCCTATTTATGAAATGTTCTACAATTTGAAGTTCAAGCATGTAAGTTATTTAATTACTTTAAGATCCAAGGTGAAGCATATACTCCAACATTCATGGTGTGTTTATGTTCATCTGCACACTGAACAGAGCCCATCTTGCTTTTCTGTAGACACTGATTTTCTATAATAATGAGATATAGGGAGGGCCTGGGCATACAGAAGGGGCACAAAATAGAGAACGAACGAAATGATGCTGCTGTTAAGATAATTCCTGCAGTTTTAATATCACTTATAGTAAATTCTGTAAAACTTCTTCTGTAGTAAGAACCACAAACTTGGCTTAACTAATTCAGCTTTATTATCTTATGGTTCTGTAGGTGAGAAATCCAACACTGGTCTGACTTGGCAAAAATCAAAATGTTTTCAGGTTGCAAGGCTGCATTCTTTTCTGGGGGCTTTAGGGAATAATCTGTTTTCTTTTCTTACCAGGTTCTAGATATCATGCAAATTCCTCAGCTCATGCCCCCTTCCTTCTCTTCAAATCCAGCAATAGTGTGTGGAGTTTTAATCATGCTGCCTTCTCTCTGTGGGTGGGAAAGGTTCTCTGCTTTTAAGAACCCATGTTATTATAGTGAGCCAACTTAGATAATCCAAGCTAATCTTCCCATCTTGTTGTCGTTAACGTTAATCAAATCTGCAAAGTCCCATTTTCCATGTTAGGTAACATATTCCCAGGTTCCTTGGACTAGGGAGTGGCCATCTTGGTGGGGGCAGGGGCATCATTCCGCCTACTATGACCTTAAATACATGTATCTATAAGCATCTCTTACACACCAGCTGAATACACTGGCAGTGTGAGCTGGAGTAATTCAGAAGCTTAAAAGTATCATTTAAAAAGTATTATGGGAGTATATGTTAAATGAAAAAAAAGAAAGAAAGAAAAAAATGCAAGCATAAGTAATAAATGATGAAATTCTTACTTCATCTCCAAACTAACTCCAATCCCATTCCTTCTGCCATAATAACCACTATATCCATACTTTATATATTTACATATACATTTATACACATATGAGTAGGATTATGCTTTTATTTGACAATTGCTTTCTTTATTTAATAAATATATTATTGCTTTTACATGTCACTGCTATAGACACAAACATTCCACAGTCTAGGTATAACACAATTTATTAAATAATCCAGGAATTAAAGGAATTCAAATCATTAACATTTTTTAACTTTGAAAACAATATTCCAGTGAACATTTTTGGAATTAAAACTTTGAGTACATGTGTATTAGTTAGGACTCTGGTTGCACATGACAAAAATGCAATTAAAACAGCTCAGTAACAAAAACAATTTGTAGACTAGTGTAACTGGGAAACCAAAAGGTTCATGTAATTCAAGAACTGTTAGAGTTACAGGTTAAACAATGTCATCAGGGATCTGTCCATCCATCTCTCTGCTTTTCTCTATTTGGTGTTATTCTGAGATAGATTCCTTCACAATGGTGGGAAGACTGTATCCAGCTGTCCAAGCCAACATCCAAGAAAAAAGAGTAAATTTCCAAACTATTTTGGAAAGAACCAGTAATGACACTGATTAGTCCAGTCTGAGTCATGTGTGTCCAGGGGACATATAAGGTTATGAATGGGAAGCAATCATTGTGGGTAAGAAGGTGGCATATTCTGGTCTTCAGACTTGAGTCACGGAAGACTGAAAGAGAGCATGGGGACACCCCCTCCCTGAAATAGCGCAGATAGAAAAGATTGCTATGGTTTAGAGGAAGGGTCCATTCCCTAAGGAAGGGAACTACAAACTGTATTCCCATGGAGTCCCTGAGTTAAAGAGTATGGCATAAATTTGATAGTTGTTATGGGATTAATTTTGTCCCCCAAATTCTTATATTAAAGTCAACCCCCAGTACCTCAGAATGTGAGTTTATTTGGAGATAGGGCCTATAAACGGATAATTAAGGAAAACTGAGGTCCTATGGGTGGGGCTTTAATCCAATATGAATGGTTCCTTATAGGAAGAGGAGATTGGGATACAGGCAACACCAGACTGAGGGACAGCCACGTGAGGACATAGTGAGAAGTTGTCCATCTGCCTGCCAAGGAGAGAAGCCTCAGAAGAAAACCTGCCTACATTTAGATCATAGAATCCTAGTCTCCAGAAATATGAAAAAATAATTTTTTTTTTGTTTAGCCACCCAGTCTGCAGTGCTTTGTTATGGCAGCTCTTGCAAACTAATACAGTAGTTATTGACAAATTTGCATAGAGAAGGATTATAACAATTAATACTTCCATGAGCCATATAAAAAAGTGGCTAAACTATTCTCATGATTATTATCAATGTTTTCTATTTTTTGACTAGTCAAAAATATCTCATTATAAATGTAGGTGCTATTTCCTAATGGTTAGAAAAATTAAATATTTTGCATCATTTTTGGTCATTTTGTATTTCATTTTCTATGAACTCACTGTTTATATTCTTTCTCCGTATTTGTAGGGTTATTTTTCATTTAACATCTTTGGTTTGATTTTATGTTACTTCTAGTTTGCTGCATGTCTTTTATTTTATTTTATTTTTTTTTGAGGTATGCTGACCTCACACTGTTGTGGCCTCTCCCGTTGCGGAGCACAGGCTCCGGACGCGCAGGCTCAGCGGCCATGGCTCACGGGCCCAGTCACTCCGCGGCATGTGGGATCCTCCCGGACCGGGGCACGAACCCGTGTCCCCTGCTTCGGCAGGTGGACTCTCAACCACTGCGCCACCAGGGAAGCCCTGCATGTCTTTTAAATGTATTTGTTTGTATCTTTGCCTGAGTGTTATTTTGAGTCTTCTGAGAAGCAGACAAAAAAAATGGAATTTAATATGCAAGAGATTTATTGGGAAACACCATAAGGAAAAATGCGGAATGAGCCCAAGGAGACTGGAAGAGCCAGTTGGACCATGAGTTCTGTTGGACCAAAGTTCTGCCTGTCAAAAAACATATTGCCAAATGTGGCCCCAAATGTGAAGATTTAGTTCTGATAAACAACTAGTAGAGAGTGATCACTTAAGAATGAATTCTAGGGCTTCCCTGGTGGCACAGTGGTTGAGAGTCCGCCTGCCGATGCAGGGGACATGGGTTCGTAACCCGGTCCGGGAGGATCCCACATGCCACGGAGCGGCTGGGCCCATGAGCCATGGCCGCTGAGCCTGAGCGTCCGGAGCCTGTGCTCCTCAGTGGGAGAGGCCACAACAGTGAGAGGCCCGCGTACCGCAAAAAGATAAAAAAAAAAAAAAAAAATGAATTCTAAATTCTTGGGAGTAAGACTGAACGCTTAACCATCCATGGCTTGTGGGATTGAGTCATATACTGTAAGCCTTATTGTCAGAGTGCTCAAAATAGAGGAGATACAGTACTCAAAATAATAGGGAGATTGAGAAGGATTGACTAGTGGGAAAAAAAAAAAAAAGAAAACCAAGGAACTGTGCTGATCTGAAAGTCAAGCAAAAAATAAGAAAAAAGAAAATTTCAAGGGAAGGGCACAATCAGTTGAGTAAAATGTTGCTTGGGATTAACAATTAGATCTAGCAATATAGTGACATAAATAGTAAATATAATAGTGATATATTCACTATTTCTATTACACCAATAAACTCTTGACTGCTGGAAAATACATACAACTTTCTGCATTCAAACATGGTTATTTTCTCCTGTTTCTAGAACTTTTATTTTCTTCCCTGATGTGAACTAAAACTGACCCTGCTGAGAACTACTCACTATCTACCATAATCATTTAAATGAGTATTTAAACTTTAGTGTGCAAGACACACACACACACACACATACACAGAGAGCCTATACCATAAACCTATTAACATAAGATATAGGTTATGAAGGGTATCTGTTTTATAACAATCTTTTCAGATTATTTTTTCTTTGCTTAGTAAATTTTTAGAAATTTGATAAACTGTGCCCTGATATCCAGATATTCATTGTGCCTTGTATACAAAATACAAGGAAAGGGAGAACAGCCAAACTGCAATAACAATTTCCATTTCAAAAGCTGGAATGAATAAAACTGATAGAACAGCAACACATACTGATCATTGGTTGAGATGTTTACATTCTACAGGGAGATATAATGAGATAAGTGATAGAGCCTGTGACATTCATGGGCCTCATTGTGTTGACACAACTGTTTGTTTGGGGGGATGATTTTGTTGGTCAGCAAATCTGGTTGCTCTGGGTTCTGACAACTGATAAAATTATTCCTTACCTAGTCTTTCCAGTGTCAGTGAAGAGGGGCAGTAACACTAAGGGGTTTGTAGCAGGTAGCTTCTAGCTTGTATTGCTGTCCTTTGTACTCATAAACTAGCTTAGGAATAGCCTGAATAACCAAAATTCTCTGTTCTCTTGGTTTGTATCAAGCAAAGTCCATGTTTAATAATATTTGTTTTTTTCCCAGTTTTACTGAGATATGATTGACATATTATATTAATCCAAGTTATAAAACATAATGATTTTATACATGTGTACATTATAAAGTGATTACCACAGTATGTTTAGTTAACATCAGTCACCTCACATAGTTAATCTTTTTTCTTGTGATGAGAACTTTTCAGATCTACTCTCTTAGCAACTTTCAACATTTTGGGTATTTTTTTAATGGGATAAAAAAAACACAGTACTTGGAAGCTTCTTTTAGTGATTCATAATAACTTTAGTCTAGAAATGTGTAGCTAGAACAGAGCTGACGTTTCAAAATAGCCTTGTAGAGTGGCAAGGCAGAGTGGTAGAATATGCCTTAATTACAGAATGTGGGTTAATGTCTACATTCTACATGGAGAGTTCAGCAGAGTTACAGAAAGTATTTGGGGTCTATTGTTTCATGGTTCCACCACTTTTCATAACCATTCCCATGCATATTTCTAGAATTTCACTCATTTTCAGTCAGGAATCAGCCTGTGCCACAAGCACAAATAGAAGCAGAGAATTTAGCCATTTTAGTTCAGCAAAGCACATGGTTTATTTCTTGATCATGTCCAATATAGCACAATGGTTAAAGGTGTAGTAGTTGTTGAATAAATCAGAACTGGAATAAAATCGATCTCTAACACTCTGAGCCCATTTCCTAACACTCTACACCTCAGTTTACTCAGATGTATAAAAGAAATGATAAAAGACTCTATCTCTTTAGAATTTTTGTGAAAACTAAATAAGACAGTGTATGTAAATGATTTGGCTCCCATGAATCATGCATATATGCTGTCTTTATTATTATAATTATTATAAATGTAATTAATTTGGATCTCAATAATTTCAGGACATCAATCTGTTTTTCTTTCTCTCTACTTCCAGCCAAAGGAACTCTGGACTTTAATTGGACTCTTTTCTACTATGTAGAAATCTAATCAAAACAATTTGATTGTATTTGGCTTCCAAGTGCCCTAAAATGTTATTTTATGAGGGCATATCATCTGGATGCCAATGGCAGTGGAAAATCACTTGGGTAATGTATAGATGGAGTCAGTTTCACAAGCCAGGATAGAGGAAACTTCATTCTCTCTACTCCCCATCCAGGCATGGTTCTGGAGTGTGTTACTTGCAATCTCAGACTTTGGATCAAATATTGAGTTAGTAATGACTTTTTTGGAAGGAAAACTCAATCTAGCTTAAATGAAAAAGAGGAACTTATTATAATATACAGAGCCTAACCATGGGAAGCAGTTCTGTTAGACTTAGTTCAAGATACAAAAATTAAAAAGAAATAGGAAAAATATCAATAGAAGTGAGTACTTATCTCTTAGACCAGCCCTTTGGATTCATATGCTTTCTAGTTTCTGTTTCTCCCTCAGTCTGCTTCATTTTCTACTTTCTTTCTGTGTAATATTATTTGCTATTTCATATGCTTGGCCTACTCAGGATAAAGGCTAAGCTGCTGTTAAAAAAAAAGAGGCCCAAAGTAGAGGAGCTTAGAAAAAAGATATATATATTTTTTCCTCTTAGATATAAAAGTCCCAAAGTGAGCAGCTCAAGTCAGCAGTCATTCAAAGACCCAGATTCTTTCAAAACTCTGATTTCTATATACCCTCTGATATTGTCTTCTGAAGTTCAGGCTGGATTATGGGTATCTTTATGTTCCAACACTTAGGGATGCATGGAGACAGAGGTAACATAATGTCTTTTTTTTTTTTTTTTAAACATCTTTATTGGGGTATAATTGCTTTACAATGGTGTGTTAGTTTCTGCTTTATGACAAAGTGAATCAGTTATACATATACATATGTTCCCATATGTCTTCCCTCTTGCGTCTCCCTCCCTCCCACTCTCCCTATCCCACCCCTCCAGGCTGTCACAAAGTACCGAGCTAATATCCCTGTGTCTTGTGGCTGCTTCCCCCTAGCTATCTACCTTACTACGTTTGTTAGTGTGTATATGTCCATGACTCTCTCTCGCCCTGTCAAAGCTCACCCTTCCCCCTCCCCATGTCCTCAAGTCCGTTCTCCAGTAGGTCTGCGTCTTTATTCCTGTCTTACCCCTAGGTTCTTCATGACATTTTTTTCCCCTTAAATTCCATATATATGTGTTAGCATACGGTATTTGTCTTTTTCTTTCTGACTTACTTCACTCTGTATGACAGACTCTAGGTCTATCCATCTCATTACAAATAGCTCAATTTCATTTCTTTTTAAGGCTGAGTAATATTCCATTGTATATATGTGCCACATCTTCTTTATCCATTCATCCGATGATGGGCGCATAGGTTGTTTCCATCTCCAGGCTATTGTAAATAGAGCTGCAATGAACATTTTGGTACATGACTCTTTTTGAATTTTGGTTTTCTCAGGGTATATGCCCAGTAGTGGAATTGCTGGGTCATATGGTAGTTCTATTTGTAGTTTTTTAAGGAACCTCCATACTGTTCTCCATAGTGGCTGAACCAATTCACATTCCCACCAGCAGTGCAAGAGTGTTCCCTTTTCTCCACACCCTCTCCAGCATTTATTGTTTCTAGATTTTTTGATGATGGCCATTCTGACTGGTGTGAGATGATATCTCATTGTAGTTTTGATTTGCATTTCTCTAATGATTAATGATGTTGAACATTCTTTCATGTGTTTGTTGGCATTCTGTATATCTTCTTTGGAGAAATGTCTATTTAGGTCTTCTGCCCATTTTTGGATTGGGTTGTTTGTTTTTTTTTATTGAGCTGCATGAGCTGCTTGTAAATTTTGGAGATTAATCCTTTGTCAGTTGCTTCATTTGCAAATATTTTCTCCCATTCTGAGGGTTGTCTTTTGGTCTTGATTATGGTTTCCTTTGCTGTGCAAAAGCTTTGAAGTTTCATTAGGTCCCATTTGTTTATTTTTGTTTTTATTTCCATTACTCTAGGAGGTGGGTCAGAAAGGATCTTGCTGTGATTTATGTCATAGAGTGTTCTGCCTATGTTTTCCTCTAAGAGTTTGATAGTTTCTGGCCTTACATTTAGGTCTTTAATCCATTTTGAGCTTATTTTTGTGTATGGTGTTAGGGAGTGATCTAATCTCATACTTTTACATGTACCTGTCCAGTTTTCCCAGCACCATTTATTGAAGAGGCTGTCCTTTCTCCACTGTACATTCCTGCCACCTTTGTCAAAGATAAGGTGTCCATATGTGTGTGGGTTTATCTCTGGGCTTTCTATCCTGTTCCATTGATCTATCTTTCTGTTTTTGTGCCAGTACCATATAGTCTTGATTACTGTAGCTTTGTAGTATAGTCTGAAGTCAGGGAGCCTGATTCCTCCAGCTCCTTTTTTCGTTCTCAAGATTGCTTTGGCTATTCGGGGTCTTTTGTGTTTCCATACAAATTGCGAAATTTTTTGTTCTAGTTCTGTGAAAAATGCCAGTGGTAGTTTGATAGGGATTGCATTGAATCTGTAGATTGCTTTGGGTAGTATAGTCATTTTCACAATGTTGATTCTTCCCATCCAAGAACATGGTATATCTCTCCATCTATTTGTATCATCTTTAATTTCTTTCATCAGTGTCTTATAATTTTCTGCATACAGGTCTTTCATCTCCTTAGGTAGGTTTATTCCTAGATATTTTATTCTTTTTGTTGCATTGGTAAATGGGAGTGTTTTCTTGATTTCACTTTCAGATTTTTCATCATTAGTATATAGGAATGCCAGAGATTTCTGTGCATTAATTTTGTATCCTGCTACTTTACCAAATTCATTGATTAGCTCTAGTAGTTTTCTGGTAGCATCTTTAGGGTTCTCTATGTATAGTATCATGTCATCTGCAAACAGTGACAGCTTTACTTCTTCTTTTCCAATTTGGATTCCTTTTATTTCCTTTTCTTCTCTGATTGTTGTGGCTAAGACTTCCAAAACTATGTTGAATAAGAGTGGTGAGAGTGGGCAACCTTGTCTTGTTCCTGATCTTAGTGGAAATGCTTTCAGTTTTTCACCATTGAGGATGATGTTTGCTGTGGGCTTGTCATATATGGCCTTTATTATGTTGAGGAAAGTTCCCTCTATGCCTACTTTCTGCAGGGTTTTTATCATAAATGGGTGTTGAATTTTGTCGAAAGCTTTCTCTGCATCTATTGAGATGATCATATGGTTTTTCTCCTTCAATTTGTTAATATGGTTTATCACTAACATAATGTCTTAAGACCAAGGCAAACATTTCAATGGTGAGAATTTAATACATGGCAACATCTGGTACAAGAGAGGTTGGAAAATATTGTCTCTACTTAGGCAGACATGTGAAGACAAGTATTTTCTACCTCAGTACTTGAGACCTCAAAGTCAGTTTCAGCACCAGAATTTATTTGTTCTAATTTTAAGAAACTAGGAAAACTGACTAATGTCTTTGAATCCCATTTCTAAGTTCCTAAGAGAGAGACTGTGAATGGATCAATCTTGATCCAAAAAGTTATGGACAGAGATAAGTAATATAAAATAAACGTGGTTATTGTTCTCCATATCTAGTCAGGAGAGTGGATCATTGGAAGGAGTTATAGGTTGTACAGATAATTCAGTGGTCATTTACTACCTATGTATTAGAAGTTTAAATTGGTGAAGCTAACAAAATGTTGACATCAAACCAGGGTAATACACTCACAAACAGAAAATTACAGACCAAACAAATATAATTGATGAAAATATTTTTATCTAGAATACTACCAATCTGAATTCTAAAAGACACATAAGCAGTAAAACACCATATTTAAGTACAGTTCACTTTTTAAACTTGAAGGTATTTTACATAAGGACTCTTTTGCCTTAATCTGTTCTATCAATATGTCAAAGTAGAGAAGCTATTGTTATTGTTTTTAGTTGATGAAAAGGCATTTGAATTAATTCAACACACATTTTTCTATTTAAAAACACAGTACTAGAAATAGATGGATTTACCATTAAAAAAATCCATATCTCAAAACTTTTTAGTCTTTAAATAGATCTGGTGCTAGACTGTCTTTTTCTAACTCATAAAGCCCATAGAATGCTAATGCAGCATGATCCATGAGTTAGCCATGGAATCACAATCCTTGATTCAATCTGTCAGGACATGGGTGTCAGAGTCTCTGGCCTCCTCCTAAACTGTGTGTGTGTGTGTGTGTGTGTGTGTGTGTGTGTGTGTGTGTAAGAAAGAGAGACAGAGAGAAGGAGACAAAGGATACTTTTCTGGGTGTATATGAAAACTTCTAGAATTATATTTAACAAGAAAAATGGAAATTTTCTTTTACAAAGATACTAAGTATCTCTGATATTCCAACTAATTTTATTTACTATTCAAAAACAAAAACAAGGAAAGCTAGATATTTTGTAAAGTTTTAGGTACTTCAGATATTTTATTGAACACAAAATATAGAAGGAACTACTTAGATTATTCTCAACTGAGAATTCTCTCCCTTTTTGATCTTTCACCATATCAACTAATTCCATAATTGAATGGCAAGTTCCAGCACTTAGAAATACTGTTTGCAGTGAGCTAGACCTCCAAACATAAAGTATAGCACTCAGCTATTCACACATATTATTTGTTCTTATTTGAAAAGGAGTTATTGATTCTTATGTCTATTAGTAAATCAGTTTTATAGTCATGCAACCAGGGTTCAGGGAGAGTTTCTAATTCAGACTTTCAGATACCTTAGACATAAAATATGTTTAAATCTCAGCAAGCAGCACTGGTCTCAAAACTTGCATTGATGTCTACTCTATCTCAGTAATAAAGTTTTCCCTCCTATACAACATAGCCTATGTTTCTGAGCCCCGTAATAGCACATTAAGATAATAAACATGCATTGAACATATCTGCTTTACTCCAAAAATATTTTCTGTTTCCTATATATATTATTCAATCTTTGCTGTGCTGATCATTAATTTAGTACCTTAGAAAGTGTTCATTTGTGTATTTCTAAAATGCTTAGCTAAGGGGAGCCCTGCCAAGGAATGCCATGATCAGTTGCTTCTAGGCCTTGTAAATAACTGCTTATGCAAGCCTACAGACAGACCATCTGTATATAGTCCTGATGCAATGGTGTATATGGAAGTCTTCATCATCATTATGTAACCACTGAGCAATGTAGCTGGATAATGCTGATGGCATAATAAGTTGTGTTTAAGATCCAGGTATTAGATCCAGCATTCTGGCTTGAAAAAGGCAAATTTTGCAACAAGTAATGGAGTTTCAGGATGACACAGTTGGAGTATAAGAGGATGTTTTTCAAACCCCCAATCTCTGCTCCCCACATCCTGGTAAGATCTTACCCTGGGAAGCAGAATTTCATCACCACCAATGTCAATGCATTTCCATCTAGGAAACTGGAAAAACATAAAACTCCCTACATGCTGAACACCCCGCCACCGCCAGCTTGACACCCCCTGGTAATTAGAGAAGGATTCATTTAACATATTTTAGTTAACCAATTTCTTTGAAATTTATATGAGGTTTTTGCCAAACATCAAACCCAGTCCTTGGTAGTACAACTTGAGTGACACACTCTGAGACAAATAGTAGAAACTCAATGAAGGGTTATTAACCAAGTTAAGGGATAAGTAATTACCACATCCTTGAGAAGATCTCTATGTTCTCACTACTAGATTCAGTAGCTTTATAAACATCTTTCTCTCCAATAGTTCCTACCATAATTCAGCACACTGTTTCCAGGTTATTCTTTCTTAAATAGGACATTTCCTAAAGCACCATCTAGTTTACAGCCTTTGTGACTTTCGAGGGAAAAACTATTTGTTAAATTTTAGATTTGTTAATGTTCAGAATATGTTATCAGAGGTTTTATGAACTAGGTATAAGAATTACTCAGTAAAAATTAATAAGGGAAACTTGTTGGTTTGTGACTATTGTAAGCATTACTCACTATTCAGTGATTCATCTTGATTACATCTAAGGTAAATGAGAAAGCAGTCTAAGGGCAGAACTATTCAGGGTCAACACAATATTATAAACTTTTGTTATCTTTTTCTCTCTTACTGAATACAAAGTAGTGAATTTAAGTGAGCTCCAATGGAAAAACAAATTCATTGAGTTTGGGAAAACTGTAGGAGGAATAGATCTTTGAGCCTGGGAAACAAGTGTTCCATGTTAAGGTCTGTCAATCTTAAACTATCAAATTGGAAACTGAATATGTGAAGCTGGAGGTCAGGGAAGAGGAAATCTAAGTATTTATGTTTTGGTGTCATCAATGAATAATTGGAATTTAATGCCCTTAGGACTAAGGTGGTTTCCCTAGGAAGAAATTGCAAATAGGCAGGAGAAAAGGACCTATTGTATAGCACAGGGAACCCTACTCAGTATTCTGTAATAACCTATACAGGAAAATAATCTGAAAAATAATGGATATATATATATATTTATATATATATAAATATATATATTAATATATACACATATATAGATACAGATATATATCTGATTCACTTTGCTGTACACCTGAAACTAACACAACATTGTAAATCAACTATACTCCAATAAAAATTTTTTAAAAAGGAGTTGATCAAAAGTGTCAAATGCCCAATATAAAATAAAAAGTTTTTTAAAAAGTGTCAAATGCTTCATAGAGAGATTGTTATCTGAAGATCACTTAATTTGAGAGGATGGAAGTGGTTGATGACCTTAACTTTTGTATCTTTAATGAATTGTTGGGATAAGAAGTAGGTTAAAGAGAAAATGAGATATGAAGAATAGACTCAATCAGCTCAGACAAATCTTTCAAAAACTTTTGTAATAAATAAATAGAATAAAAGGAAATGGGGAAGGGAAAACTGAAGAGGAATCTGAGGGTAATAATATGTTTTTGTTGTTGTTATTTTGAGTTCTGATTAGTTGTTTGTTTTAAAATGGGAACTATTACAGCTTGTATGGATGTTGATAAGAATAATCCAGTAGAAAGGGAATATTGATGATGCAGGGAAAGGGAATATTTCAGGAAAAATTCCTTTAGTGGCAACGGTTTATGGTATCCAGTGCATATTTGAGAGAGGGAGCTGTCTGAGATAGGGACAGAAACATTCATTGAAGGAAGAAGGTAAATATTCATATGCAGGCAGGCTTCTAAGAAGATGAGACAGTTTCTTTTCATTCTACTTTTCAAAATGAAGTAAAAAGCAAGATCATCAGCTGAGAGTGAGGAGAAAGTCAGTTGTAAAGTTGTATAGAAAAGAGGTATTGAGTTACTATTTAGGATAAATATTCTTGGGATATACAGTAGGATTGTTGGATGATGTGGGAACGCATTTGAAATGTGTGGTCCTAAATTTAAAGTGTGATCAGTTAACATATTGTCCACCCAACTTGTTCAGCTGCTCCTAAAAAGACATGCAATGATTGAATACTTGGGATTTATTAAGGTTGTTTTCCCAGGCAAATAGTATAGAGGGATATAGGATTTAATGACATTTATAAGATACCTGTCACAATGATGCATCAAGGCATCTAAGCTGAGCCAAGAAAAAAATAGAACATGACATGTTAGGAAAAAGGATGAAGACTTAAAGGGTAGGTTAGAGATCAGAAATTCTCAGTGAGGTTGAAGAAAGGCTGGAATGGAATATTGAGCTGAAAGGATAATAGAAGGTGCTGAGGTAATCAGTGGGTATAAGTCAAGATTTTGAATGAGGTGCTATTACTGGTGATGACAAAGTCAAGGTTATGGCTGAAGAATGGTGGATGAAAGTGAAACCAAGGAGATCAAGTGTCCAGGACACTCAGTAGTTAGTTGGCTCTTCCTCATGGGTTTTGACATTAGGCAATATTCACAACAGTGCAGGAATGGAAATATGGGCTGACAGATGACTTAGACTGTTGGCTTCTAATAGTTACATAAGAAAAAGAGGGATAAGGACATGACAGACTTAGAGCATATTGAAACTCTACTAAATCAATGTTATACAATTAGTGTCATGTTAATAGATTAAAGGAGAAAAATATCTCAACAGATGTTGAAATGCCATTTGATAGGATTCAAAAATATAAATATAATACAAGTGTATATATTCATTTATAAATGCTGTCACTGTTATTATTTAACTTTGTCTTAAATATACTAACTGAGGCAATTACAAAAAAGACATAAAATGAGGTATAAACATTGGAAAGTTGGAGACAAACTGTATACATTCATATTTTGTCATTTATTAATAAATTTGGAGGAAAAATTAGGTGAATTCCGTGATCTCTTCTAGGATTAATGTTCTCCAATGCCTCAGTATTTCTTCTCTAGGATCTCCAAGAGGGACAGCTTAAGGGTCCCTGAAAAACTGCATGCTTTTTTGCTTTTCCCTCTTTGCATCACAAAGGTAATATCCATTGACTGGAAGAATCAAATAAAAATACTGATGATTATATAGCATCTCTGTGTGTACCTACATTTACCCTCTTCACAAATAATTTATTTTGCTCTTTTGCATTGGATACTGTGTTCCCTGCACACACCAAAATTGTTTTCTAAATAGTAGGAGGACACTTGTTTGACAGGAATAGTTTAAACAAAATTATAATAAAAGCTTAAGCTTGGCTTTCAAGTTTTCTCTAACAATTAAATATGCATTTATTTAAGCAATCATGGTATGAAATAGTAGTCGATGAGAAATGAGGATAACTAGGGAATTAAATGACTGAACTGGTTTGAAAGGTGTTTGAATTTCAATCCACCTAGAAAGTGTATTCCCTCACTTACTTTTTGTTCTTATTCTTGTCCTAATTCTCCACTCTCTCTTTTTTCCTCTATTTTCTAATTTTTATCAGACATTGTAAAAACAATTTTAGTCAAAATAACAGAACCACTGATAAACCCAACAAAATTTGACAAATATAACCAACTTACACTAAGAATTTTCCAGATATTCTTGAATCTGTGGAAAACCTGAAAATACTAATATAACAAAATTTCATTGCTTGATCTACACCTCAAGGACAGAATGGATATTACTCAACAAGCTGAAGGAGACACGAATGGATGCTCTCATAAACAAAATGCTGGAAGCCAGCTACATCGTCTCCAGCTTTATTTCCTAAATTCTCATTTTACTGTTCTAGACCAAACACATCAAATGATATATCACCTTTCTGTAATGTCGGAGAGGATAGCGATTACAACCAGGGAACATGTTAATCAGTAGAATTGATATGTTCGTCTCTATATTCCCATTTTTTTCTCTCTGCTTTTCTTTTCCCTCCCTTTTTCCTTTATTTTTCAAGTTTGCCCATCACTGAATTTATTGTGACCTGGATTTCTGCCCTCCCTCCATTCCATTCAGAAGCAAACACTACATAGACAGGAAATCAGGAAAGCCAAACACATTCATATATATATATTTTTTTAATTTATAATATGAGGAGTTATCATGTGTACCAAACTTTTAAAAAATATACTATATTAGTAAATTTTGTTATTAAGCACTGTACATGATACATAAATAAGAGAGTTTACCTTTATCTTCATGGAGTTTGCTGTGTGTTGTAATAAGACATTTACTCAAAGAAAAATTAAAGGAAACATGATAAATATTTTCTCTAGAAAGAAATAAACAGGGCTTCCCTGATGGCGCAGTGGTTGAAAGTCCGCCTGCCGATGCAGGGGACATGGGTTCGTGCCCCAGTCCGGGAAGATCCCACATGCCATGGAGCGGCTGCGCCCGTGAGCCATGGCCGCTGAGCCTGCACGTCCGGAGCCTGTGCTCGGCAACGGGAGAGGCCACAACAGTGAGAGGCCCGTGTACCACAAAAAAAATAAAGATAAAAAAGAAAGAAAGAAACATAGCACTATAGATTTTAAAGGAGAGATACAGCTCAACTATGTGGAGACTCAGAATAAAAATCAGAAAAAAGATATGGAAAATAGAATTTGGGTAAAATTTTGAGGAAATGAATTAAAGTTATCAAGTGGCAGTAAAACACAAAAGTAAGAAATAAATAAATACATCTGGAATGCAGCTAGCAACCAAGTTTCACTGAAGATTATGGGAGTGGTCACTAAGGCTAGGAAGGCATTGGGTATAAAGAGTCTAGAGTTTTAGGAGGGAAACTGGTATGGAATGTATTCATTGTCATTGTAAGCCATATGGGCTACATGATTTGCAGGGCTCATTGCAAAATAAAAATTCACAGACCCTTGTTAAAGTATTATTAAAAGAGCTATAGCGGATCATAAAACCAAGTGTGCAGCCCTTCTAAGCATGGGACCCTATGGGACTGCATAAATCATATGCCCATGAACTGGCCCTGCTGGTTAGTCCCTGTTTTTGAGTTTTGGAGTAAATGAGAGGAAGTTTTGCTAAGGGAAATAGATCTAGAGGGAGCATCCAAGATAAACCTGAGGGTAAGAGAATAGGAAAGTGTTAATAATCAAAAGACACTAGAATCATAGAGAAGAGCTTGTAAAAGCCTGATTGTTGGGAACAAAGTAATAAAAAGTTTATGCTCTTTATTATGAAGTAAAAAAAAGTCATCCACAATAGTTAAGAAATAACGACTAGAATTAAAGACAAAGAATAGAATTGAACCAAAGATGAGTCCACATTTTCATCCTGGATGACAAGGAGAGAAACCAAAAAAATAACAAAACAAAAGAAAAATCAGAAAGAGAAGGTGATTTGAGGGGAACATTGGAATGATGCTGATCTTAACTGAGGGCTGCCAAAATACAATTGGATAGAAAAATATATGAGGTAGCTGGGGAAATAATATCAGACACCAGTAAAAAAACCTTATTAGGAAAAGGGGTAAAGATTTTAAAGTTATATAATTTAAGGAGAGAATGGTAGTCCTCTTTTAGGTTAAACTGTTCAAAGAATTAATCCTTACAATCAATGGAGTAAATTATTCTCAGATGATATACTGATTTTCTCATCCTAGGCTTGCATACGTTGTAGTCTATGTGAAGGTCAGAATTAAAGGTGAAGATGAATGGGATAAATAATGAAAAGATATTTGAGTAAGACAATAATTTAGCCTCTAACCTTGAAGATACCAACACTTAAGACTCAAGGAGAGAAAAAGGATACAATGAAGAATATTTTAAAAGAACAAACAGAAAAGTAAAGAGTCACTGATGTTATAGATGGAAAGACTTTCAAAATGCAGATATGTGGAGACAAAGCATTTCTAATGGCACGGAAATGTAGAATGGGATAAAATGAGAGAAAATAAATGAGTTGAAGAATCGAAGGTTTAAAATACCAGTGATACCAAAGACCAGTTGTTGTAAAAGAAAGAGAAAAAGGCAGAGAGAGAGAGGGGAGAGAGAGAGAATGGAAGATACTCTGGTAAAAAATAAGAATTTCAGGTTTCATGACCATAAAGATGAGACAAAGTTAAGGGGGTTTGTAAGTTTAAAAGAGGCCAAAAATAACCTTTTATAATATGTTTCATTTCTTTTCATTCTTTGAAAATTCTAGTTAGGGTTAAAACATTATTGGCATATTTTAATTTTTTTCATATAATTTATTTTCAGCTCTTAAAACTTCAGCTCCCTGTTCCCTTATTTGAAGACCTGTACATAAGAGTTGTGCTCTGACTTTTTTGCTCTGAATCTATTTAAGTAAATTATATTTAGCAAGTATTTTCTGCAGTCTGAGAGCTAATGCTGCAGCCTTTCACTTCCACTGTCTCATTTAAATTTTAATCCCACAAAAAACAGAAAGTCTTGGGTTACTGGGAAGGTAGAGGAACTAAAACAAATCTCTATCTTTTGACTGTTATACTTGCATTATAATAAGTCACAGTTCAGAATTTACTGTGTATTCAGACTATACAGACAAGGAGCCAGAATTATCTTGGCCATTTCTCGGAGTTTATAAAATATATACACACCCTTAATTCTGACTGGGACAGATAGATATTTTGTATTCTTCCATCTGCACTGTTGAGGAAATGGTTTTTGGTAACAGTACTTCAGTGTGACCAAGGTCATATATGGCTGCTGCAAATACAAAGTATACTTGCTGATACTCTAAAGGCATTTAAGAAATATCTCTCTACTTTGCTGTTTGAGATGTCAGGGATGGCATATGTGAACATTGTGAAAAAGACAAGGTTTTCCCTTAGTTCTGTCTATAATTCTTGTCTTCCCCTGCTTTGCCCACTACTACTACAGTTCTCCCACTGAATGTGATAATAACTCATTAAAGAGTACAATAAGTAATTATTTACTTTTCTGGGTCTACCTTTAGGCACTGAACTCTCTGAAAGGAAGGTCTCTGACCTAATGATATTGGTATCAGTAATTCATACTACGGTGCCTGAAATATGATAGGCACTCAACATAGCACTTTTTAAGCTAATGTTGTCTGTACACATGATCTAAATTTTGTGAAATAATGAGATACACTTTCTAATTTCTCCCAGATCTAGAACAAGATTCCCCAAATAACAGGTTATAAGTTGTTCCTGTCATAGATGGTGACCCTCGAATTTTCACAAATATGAGAAACCTTAAGGTAAAAGTCTGGAACATCCTGAAGTCCTATGAAATCAGGCAAAATAGGATAATGGAATTAATGAAGAAGTGGACTTAGGGGTTTCCTCTCCATCCAGGGTTCATCTCAGTAATATTTTTCTCCTTATGAGAACATTTTAAAAATTGAATCATACAGTATATAACTTTTTGAGAATTTTTTTTTCACTAAGCATAATGCCCTTGAGATCTGTCCAGGTTTTTGCATGCATCAATACTTTTATTTATTCAGTAATTTTATTGCTGAGTGGTATTCCATTGCATGATATTCCATTGTTTCAGAACTGGTTTAACAATTCACCTATTCAATGGCATTTGAGTTGTTTCCAGTTTTAGGTTACTATGAATAAAGTCACTATGAATAATTGTGTACAGGTTTTTGTGTGAACATAAGCTTTTATTTCTCTGGGATAAATGTCATAGGGTGTGATTGCTGACTTATTTTGAAAATGCGTACTTAGTTTTAAAAGAAACTACCAAACTGAGAGGCAGACAGCAGAATCAAGAAGAAATACAATCCTGCAGCCTGTGGAACAAAAACCACATTCACAGAAAGATAGAAACATGAAAAGGCAGAAGGCTATGTACCAGGTGAAGGAACAAGATAAAACCCCACAAAAACAACTAAATGAAGTGGAGATAGGCAAACTTCCAGAAAAAGAATTCAGAACAATGAGAGTGAAGATGATCCAGGACCTCGGAAAAAGAATGGAGGCAAAGATCGGGAAGATGCAAGAAATGTTTAACAAAGACTTAGAAGAATTAAAGAAAAAACACCTAGAAAAATTAAAGAATAAACAAACAGAGATGAACAATACAATAACTGAAATGAAAAATATACTAGAAGGAATCAATTGCAGAATAACTGAGGCAGAAGAATGGATAAGTGACCTGGAAGACAGAATGGTGGAATTCACTGCCACAGAACAGAATAAAGAAAAAAGAATGAAAAGAAATGAAGACAGCCTAAGAGACCTCTGGGACAACATAAAATGCAACATCATTTGCATTATAGGGGGTCCCAGAAGGAGAAGAGAGAGAGAAAGTACCTGAGAAAATATTTGAAGGGATTATAGTCAAAAACTTCCCTAACATGGGAAAGGAAGTAGCCACCCAAGTCCAGGAGGCACACAGAGTCCTGGCAGGATAAACCCAAAGAGAAACACGCTGAGACACATAGTAATCAAATTGACAAAAATTAAAGAAAAAGAAAAATTATTGAAAGAAACGAGGGAAAAATAACAAAAAACATACAAGGGAACTCCCATAAGGTTAACAGCTGATTTCTCAGCAGAAACTCTACAAGCCAGAAGGGACTGGCATGATATACTTAAAGTGATGAAAGGGAAGGACCTACAACCAAGACTACTGTACCCAGCAAGGATCTCATTCAGATTCAATGGAGAAATCAAAAACTTTACAGACAAGAAAAAGCTGAGAGAATTCAGCACCACCAAATCAGCTCTACGACAAATGCTAAAAGAACTTCTCTAAGTGGGAAACACAAGAGAAGAAAAGGACCTACAAACGAACCCATAACAATTAAGAAAATGGTAATAGGAGCATACATATTGATAATTACCTTAAATTTGAATGGATTAAGTGCTCCAACCAAAAAACACAGGCTCACTGAAATCATACAAAAACAAGACCCATATATATGCTGTTAACAAGAGATCCACTTCAGACTTAGGGACACATACAGACTGAAAGTGAGGGGATGGAAAAATATATTCCATGCAAATGGAAATCAAAAGGAAGTTGGAGTAGCAATACTCATATCAGATAAAATAGACTTTAAAATAAAGAATGTTACAAGAGACAAGGAAGGACACTACATAATGATCAAGGGATCAATCCAAGAAGATATAACAATTATAAATGTACATGCACCCAACATAGGAGCACCTCAATATATAAGGCAAATGCTAACACCTATAAAAGAGGAAAACAACAGTTACACAATAATACTGGGGGACTTTAACACCTCACTTACACCAATGCACAGATCAACCAAACAGAAAATTAATAAGGAAACACAGCTTTAAATGACACAACAGACAATGTAGATTTAATTGATATTTATAGAACATTCCATCCAAAAACAGATTACACTTTCTTCTCAAGGGCACATGGAACATTCTCCAGGATAGATCACATCTTGGGTCATAAATCAAGCCTCAGTAAATTTAAGAAAATTGAAATCATATTAAGCATCTTCTCTGACCACAATGCTATGAGAGTAGAAATCAATTACAGGGAAAAAAACGTAGAAAAAACAAACACATGTAGGCTAAACAATACATTACAAAATAACCAAGAGATCATTGAAGAAATCAAAGAGGAAATCAAAAAATACCTAGAGACAAATGACAATGAAAACACGACGATCCAAAACCTATGGGTTGCAGCCAAAGCAGTTCTAAGAGGGAAGTTTATAGCTATAAAAACCGACCTCAAGAAACAAGAAAAATCTCAAGTAAACAATCTAACCTTACAACTAAAGGAACTAGAGAAAGAAGAACAAACCAAGCCCAAAGTTAGCAGGAAGAAAGAAATCATAAAGATCAGAGCAGAAATAAATGAAATAGAAACAAAGAAAACAATAGCAAAGATCAATAAAGCTAAAAGCTGGTTCTTTGAGAAGATAAACAAAATTAATAAACCATTAGCCAGACTCATCAAGAAAAAGAGGGAGAGGACTCAAATCAATAAAGTTAGAAATGAAAAAGAAGTTATAGCAGACACTGCAGAAATACAAAGCATCCTAAGAGACTACTACATGCAACTCTGTGCCAATAAAATGGACAACCTGGAAGTAAGGGACAAATTCTTAGAAAGGTATAACCTTCCAGGACTGAACCAGGGAGAAATAGAAAATATGAACAGACCAATCACAAGCAATGAAATTGAAACTGTGATTAAAAATCTTCCAACAAATAAAAGTCCAGGACCAGAAGGCTTCACAGGTGAATTCTATCAAACATTTAGAAAATAGCTAACACCCATCCTTCTCAAACTCTTCCAGAATATTTCAGAGAAAGGAACCCTCTAAACTCATTGTATGAGGTCACTGTCACCCTAATAACAAAACCAGACAAAGATACTACAAAAAAAGATAATTACAGATAAATATCACCTATGAATATAGATGCAAATATCCTCAACAAAATACTAGCAAACAGAATCCAACAACACATTAAAAGGATCATACACCATGATCAAGTGGGATTTATCCCAGGGATACAAGGATTCTCCAATAGATGCAAATCAATCAATGTGACACACCATATTAACAAACTGAAGAATAAAAACAATTTGATCATCGCAATAGATGAAGAAAAAGCTTTTGACAAAACTCAACACCCACTTATGATAAAAACACTCCGGAAAGTGGGCATAGAGGGAACCTACCTCAACATAATAAAGGCCATATAGGACAAATCCACAGCAAACATCATTCTCAATGGTGATAAACTGAAACCGTTTAAGGTCAGGAACAAGGCAAGGATGTCCACTTTCACCACTTTTATTCAACATCATTTTGGAAGTTCTAGCCATGCCAATCAGAGAAACAAAAGAAATAAAAGTAATACAAATTGGAAAAGAGGAAGTAAACCTGTCACTGTTTGCAGATGATATGATGCTATACATAGAGAATCCTAAAGATGCCACCAGAAAACTACTAGAGCTAATCAATGAATTTGGTAAAGTTGCAGGATACAAAATTAATGCACAGAAATCTCTTGCATTCCTATACACTAATGATGAAAAATCTGAAAGAGAAATTTAAGAAACATTCCCATTTACCAATGCAACAAAAAGAATAAAATACCTAGGCATAAAGCTACCTAGGGAGACAAAAGACCTGTATGCAGAAAACTATAAGACACTGATGAAAGAAATTAAAGATGATACAAACAGATGGAGAGATATACCATGTTCTTGGATTGGGAGAATAAATATTGTGAAAATGATTATACTACCCAAAGCAATCTACAGATTCAATGCAATCCCTATCAAATTACCAATGGCATTTTTTACAGAACTAGAACAAAAAAATTGCACAATTTGTATGGAAGCACAAAAGACTCCAAATAGCCAAAGCAGTCTTGAGGCAAAAAAACGAGTTGGAGGAATCAGACTCCCTGAGTTCAGACTATACTACAAAGCTACAGTAATCAAGACAATATGGTACTGGCACAAAAACAGAAATACAGATCAATGGAACAGGATAGAAAACCCAGAGATAAACCCACGCACCCATGGTCAACTAATCTATGACAAAGGAGGCAAGGATATACAATGGACAAAAGACAGTATCTTCAATTAGTGGTTCTGGGAAAACTGGAAAGCTACATGTAAAAGAATGAAATTAGAACACTCCCTAACATCATACACAAAAATAAACTCAAAATGGGTTAGAGACCTAAATGTAAGACTGGACACATAAAACTTAGAGGAAAACATAGGAAGAACACTCTTTGACATAAATTACAGCAAGATCTTTGTTGATCCACCTCTTCAAGTAATGGAGATAAAAACAAAAATAAACAAATGGAACCTAATGAAACTTAAAAGCTTTTGCAAAGCAAAGGAAACTACAAACAAGATGAAAAGATAACCCTCAAAATGGGAGAAAACATTTGCAATGGAATCAAAGGACAATGGATTAATCTCCAAAATATATAAACAGCTCATGCAGCTCAATATTAAAAAAAAACACAACCCAATCAAAAAATGGGCAGAAGACCTAAATAGACATTTCTCCATAGAAGACAAACAGATGGCCAAGAAGCACATGAAAAGATGCTCATCATCACTAATTGTTAGAGAAATGCAAATCAAAACTACAATTAGGTATCACCTCACACCAGTTAGAATGGGCATCATCAAAAAATCTACAAACAACAAATGCTGGAGAGGGTGTGGAGAAAAGGGAACCCTCTTGCACTGTTGGTGGGAATGTAAATTGATACAGCCACTATGTAGAACAGCATGGATGTTCCTTAAAAAACTAAAAATAGAATTACCATATGACCCATCAATCCCACTACTGGGCATATACCCAGAGAAAACCATAATTCAAAAAGACCCAATCACCCCAATGTTCATTGCAGCACTGTTTACAATAGCCCGGTCATGGAAGCAACCTGAATGCCCATCGACAGATGAATGGATAAAGAAGATGTGTTACGTTTATACAATGGAATATTACTCAGCCATAAAAAGGAACAAAAGTGGGTCATTTTTAGAGATGTGGATGGATCTAGCGACTGTCATACAGAGTGAAGTAAATCAGAAAGAGAAAAACAAATATTGTATATTAATGCATATATGTGGAACCTAGAAAAATGGTACAGATGAACCAGTTTGCAGGGCAGAAATAGAGACACAGATTTACAGAACAAACGTATGGATACCAAGGGGGGAAAGTGGCTGGGGGTGGGGTGGGAGAGTGGCGGTGTTCTGAACTGGGAGATTGGGATTGACATATATACACTAATGTGTATAAAATGGATAACTAATAAGAACCTGCTGTATAAAAAAATATTAAAATAAAATTCAAAATTCCAAAAAAAAAAAAAAAAGAAAGAAAAAGCAACCACCAAACTGTTTTCCAGAATGGCTGTACCATTTTGCATTCCTACCAGCAGTGTATGAAAGACCGTTTCTCCCCAGCCTCATCAGCATTTGGTATTATCACTCTTGGTTTTCTTTTTTTTTTTTTTGCCATTCTAATAGATGTTTAGTGATAAATCATTGCAGTTTTAATTTGCATTTCCTTAATAGCTAATGATGTTGACCATCTCTTTAAGTATTTGCTATCCATATCCCTTCTATAGTGAAATATCTCTTCATGTCTTTTGCCCAATTTATAATTAGATTTATTTTTTTTACTTTTGAGATTTGAGAGTTCTTTTTATAATCTATATATATGAGACCTTTGTTGGATGCGGTTTGCAAATATTTTATCTTAATATATAGCTTCTCTTCATCCCCTTGATAGGGTCCTTTACAGCATAAAGTTTTTTTTTTTAATTTTGATGAAGCTCAATTTATCCTTTTTTTAAAAAAAGAAATCACAATTTTGATATCATTTCTCAGAACTCTTCACCTAGTCCTAGCTCCAAAAATATTGTTCTTATGTTTTCTGCTGATCCTTAATATTTTAAACAATTACCTATCCCAACAAATGTTATTCTAAAATGCTGCAATACTACTGCAGCAAATAAGTGGTGTACTCAGATTTATAAATTGAAATTATAAATTGAAATGTATGAAAAATTTATTGAAAGATGATATCACTTAACATGAAAATAACATTATCTCATTGGCATTCTATTTCATAATTAAGGTGTTGGAAGAAAATTGGCAAAAACATATGTTCAGAGAAAGGATATCACTAAGTGGGGTATAACCAAAAACTTGAATAAAATTTGCTGTACTTACTTTTACATAACAGTTTAATTAACTAATCAGTTAATTGTCCCCACCCATTTGCAAGACACATATACACATTGATAATCCCATAATAATCCATTAATTAAATTATCCCTTTAAAAGTGTCACTTTTTTTTTTTTTTTTTTTTTGCGGTACACGGGCCTCTCACTGTTGTGACCTCTCCTGTTGTGGAGCACAGGCTCTGGACATGCAGGCTCAGCAGCCATGGCTCACGGGCCTAGCTGCTCCGTGGCATGTGGGATCTTCCCGGACCGGGGCACGAACCCATGTCCCCTGCATTGGCAGGCGGACCCTCAACCACTGCGCCACCAGGGAAGCCCTAAAACTGTCACATTTTTTAAAGTGAGGGTAGACAATAGTATCGTAAGAAAAAAGTAGGTTAGGTTAGGCATAATTGCTGCTATTAAGCACAAAAGTTAATTCTGTATTTCCTGGAGTGGCAAGCATAAATGAAAGCATAACTAGTTACAAAATTCTCATTATTTATTAGTAAGAAGTATACTAGCTGGTTAGGAGAAATTGTTCATTTTCTGTAAAAAAATCTCAAACTGTCTAATTATGTAGATTTTTCTATCACTGCCATCAAGTGAGAAAGGAACATTGTTTTAAAATGTAATTTCACCAATAAGCAGAAAATATATTCATATAGGCATACTGACCTTTTGTAACACTAGTTCTCAAAAGAGCTAAAGAATATTTTTTAGTTACATAAATTTGTGGTGTTTCAATTTCATATACCAAAACTAATGGGGTCCAAAGGAATGAATATTCCTTTGTTAATTCCTCTTAAATATTCCAATTACCTCAATCTGAGCTAAGAGATTTCTGAGAGAAGCTGGAGATCAGATTATTAAAAATCAAGGTCACAAGAAAGGAGTAGAAGGAGCTGACATTCACTGAGTACCTACTGCCTGATGTGATGGTTTATGTTCACAAGAAAATGGTTGGGAGAATAAATTTTTTAAAAAATTGTTCTAGTTAATTAACTAGATTCGTGTTCAATTGTTCAGTGTTTCTCAAGAAATTCAAGCAAATTTGGAATTTCTTTTAATATACTATTTGTTGTGTAAGTGTGTTTTTTTGAGTGTAACATTGTGCTTAGGTTAGGTTTTTATTCTGATTATATTTTAGAGCCATTTTAACACGTGTT